>NW_005842424.1:37620-78609 GCF_000455745.1 Alligator sinensis
CAGCTGCTGCCAGCCACAGAGCCTGAGCTGCTTGTAGCAGGGCTTGCAGCTTTCCAGACCCCTGGGCTAGGGACATTAAAAAAGCCTGAGCCTAAATTGATTCAATCTTTGCAAGTTAGTCTAACTTGGCTAGGCTAAACCGTTTTTTTAACTGTGCAGAGATCCCAGAAAAGCAGGCCCATGCCTCCAGTGGCTCAGACTAGAAGCCGGGGGAGGGAGAGGGGGCGCTAGAGCAGCCTTCCCTTCCCTTCCACAGTGCTGAGGGGGGCCTGACCAGGTCCCGTCAGGATGCTCTGATTAGGGAGGGGTTCCCTCCCTCCTAGCGGCTCAGCAGGCAGTTGATAACATAATGTTTATCACCCCTCAGTGTTTGTCACTCCATCAGAAAACAAAGCCTCTTTCCATTAGTTCAAGCTCTTAAACAGCTTTTCCAAGGAAGGTACTCATCTCCCACAGCACGGACCATAGCCAGCATGTGGTCTACTAGCTAATGCTGAGAGGTGTCTGTGTAAGGCAGAGGGGAGGGGGGAATCCCTGCTTAGTAGGGAGTGGTGAGGGGCGAGGGGGGAGCAGGGAGAAGCTGGGCAGATGCCTGCAGTCTCTGCCAGAGCTCCAGCCAGGGAGCAGAGGGGACAGGCCAGCTCTGCTGTGGAACAGAGAGCCAGCCCAGAGAGCATGTGGGGATGCTGGGGGAATCTGGTTTAACTTAAACCAGGAAGGGGTCTGGGACAGACATTGCATAAACCGGTTTGACCCAGATCAGTTAAGTCTGATACTATATTCAACCAGGTTTATCTCAAACTGGTTTCAGCCATTTTCAAACTGGTTTAAGTGCACTGAACATCTGTTCTATTACAGGTTTAAACCAGTTTCTGATCACTTAAACCAGTTTATGTGTAATGTCTGTCCCTAGCCCAGCTGCGTGTAGCCTGGGCTCTGTAGCCAGTGGCAGCTACTCAAAGCCTGAGCTGGGTGTGGTGTGTTGAGCAAAATGGCCTCATGTGCCATGCTCTGGCACACATACCAGGCTTGTCAGCTCCTGCTCGAGATGTGCTCTGTGCATATACTTTTCATCTTGCTACTTGCCACTGTGAGAGAAAAGATACTGGGCTAGACAGGCCACTGGTCTGAGCCAGTATGGCACTTCTTATGTTCTTATCCTGATATCTATCTGCCTACTACAGAAGCAATATGCAGGACTCAGTCTGAGTGGGCATCAAGTGATTCATGGAGTTCATTTTGAACTCATCACATTACTTCATGTGACCTGCTGATTTTCCAAGGGACCGGAAGGAGAAGCATGCCTGCAGTCAAAGACAGCTGCCAAAAACAACTTACACAAGTTGGCTCACCTCCCTTCCTCTTGGCATCCCAACTGGATAAAGCCTGGTTTGTAAGCTTGCAAGCAGAGGTTGACATTACTTTTTTTTTGTACAATCCCCGGCTCCAATCAGGATACCCAAGTTCTCACTGTTTCTTGAACTAACTGACTGTATGAGTAGTCATTTAACTAGTCTGAGCCTGAGCTTTTCCCACCTGAAAAATGAGGATAATCTAGCTTTACCTCATATGCCTAAATGCCTTATCCTTTGTCATTAACATCAATGAGAACAGTGTCAGGCTTTAGAAAACACTGTAAGACCTAAACAAATAAAATTAGTGGAAATGGGTATAAGTATAGAGTACGCATTTGTGTGCATATGCGTGCACACACACACACACACTTTCTATAGGTCAGCCAATGGAAACAATGCATTATAAAGCAAGACAACTGCTTTGAATAGCTTCATTTTACATAGCACAATATTTTATAAAATATGTTGTCTCCTATTTGTGCAATAACAATGTATATTCAGCAAAACTAACCGTTACAACAATCTCCATTTTGCTTTTCTCCCTCTGCAATGCGAAAAACTGCAAACATACTTTTTAAACAAAAGCTTAGTTTCTGTGGGAAGTCTCAAGACTCTCAGAACATAAGCCTGTGACTCACCTTGGTGGAAACACAGAGGGGCTTAATAAATAAAAAAGCAGAGCAAGCATTAGCACACGTGCCTTTGTTGTTGGGATATAGCAATGTCACGTGCCAAACACCCAAATTATAGTGTTTTCTGAACTGAAATACAAACTAGTTCATCTGAATATGCTCATTTTACAGTTTCACTGGATGAGCTAAAGAAATTAATGGAATGAAAGCTGCAGGCAGTTACCCAATGCTATTAATTGCCAAGAGCCCCGTAATTTAAATCATGTTATGAAATCAGATAAAAACAAAGCCCTGTTTTCATCAGACCCCACATAAATATGGAAGTCAGTAGCATGCTCACAATAAAACAGTGCAGCCATTCAGTCTGCCCAATCCTGGAGGTTTTGTTTATGATTTTATATTCATTTGAACCTTGCAGCATTTTTATTGTCCTCGGACTAAGACCACTGTGCAAATAAAATGCCAAAATGAGACCCTGTTGATAGCAGAGTATGGAGATTAACCCTCTCCTTCCTTGCCATGAAATAAAGGATGTTGACACTTCATTCCTTTGTCTACGACTGTGAAGTTCATGATAATTGAAATGAAGAAGGAAGTTCACATCTCTCTTAGAGCTGCAAATTCTGACAGGTTTCATCATATCAGTTTATATTCCCTTCACATTTTGAAAATTATGTTCATAACCATGAACTAGAAAAAAAATTAAATGATTCTGATACACATAAAAGCAGCATTAAAAAAAAACCTCAAGCCAGCTCAAACCACTTTGATTACAAAGTTGCTTTAGCTGTATTTATGCCTAACTCAATTAAATAAAGAGTTCATAACAATCAGGTATAGTTCCTTGTCTCTAAGAATCCCATAAAGATAAACCCGCATACATTTACTACCAGGTACTATGGTCCTTACTGAGACCAGTGGCTTTCATCTGGTGGGACTGCAAATAAGAATAAACATTTTGCATGGCAGCTGTAGTGTTTCCAGGAGCAGTCCTTGACTCCATGTCCAAACACCTGCTACATGTAGTCATCTCTGAGGAATAACACAGCTGTTGTTTGCTAGCACACGGCAATGCTTCCATACTGGGTTAAGACTGGGGAGATAAGGGAAAATATCTGGAAGAAGCAACTTAAGGTTTTGGAGAGATTCTATCAGCCACCCAATTGATCAGGCTCATCCATTAGTTCTTACTAGTGTTCAAAGCTTGGAATCTCAGGAGCTTTTAGGGAATCATTCAGCTGCAGTTACCAAGATGGCTGTTCCCTACTGGGACTGCACAGGTGCTTGTGTGCATTTCTCTTGGATGTTGATGTTAGCATGATCCATTTATGCACCACTATGAGGTTAGATTACTGAAAAAGCCTGGACATGAAGGGTATAAACAGACATTGCACATCTCCTAGGAGAAGGCCTTTTGTCCCATGATCTTATGTCCCACTTTATACCAGATAAAATGTGCTGACAATTTTTCCTCAATGCCATGTACACCTATAAGTTAAGTGTGGGTCATTCAAGTTAACTGCAAATCATTCCAGGGATAGGCCTATCAAGCTGCATGCTCTCGCTGGCTACCAACTGGCAGAGGGGCAGCAATGCAGTTGGAAGGGTTACATGGCTTGTGTTTTGATCTGGGTTAAAACCTAGGACAGTGAGGACTGCCTCAAATGAAACATCTGTTTACAGCCAACAACACACAACAAATCCTTTCTAAAAATAACATTGTGCAATGGTTTCAGAATTCACTAGGGATAGGCAAGTGGAGTTTCTCCCTGTGGCATCCCTGGCCCATGATTCCACTGGGTTTCAGGTGGAGTTTGAGGTGTTTTCCCTGATTCACAAAGGCCCAACTGGCTTGAGAGCCTCCTACCTGAGATCACCTTTCACTTGCATTGTGCTTCTTCACCGAGTTCAGTGCAAGCACTCAAGCTGGAGTCCCCCTCAGGTATACATCAGGAGAAGTAAATGACCTAGTATTCTCCATAAGTGGCCCTGCATTGGGAACACATTACTTATTTCTCTCATTGATCCTCCCACAATAGCTAGAACTTGTTGATGGGCAGAGTGCAAAACCTCTCTGGATGGTGTGGGCACCTCTTTGTTTTTGGCTGACTGATCAGGTGTAGGGGACAGAGAAGCTGCAGTTTAGTTTTGATTTTTAACCGGTTTTACTGGGGAAGGTTGGATTTCTAATTGAAGGCAAGGACATGGAGAGCTGAGGACAGGTGATCTATTATAAGCGCTGAACTGAAATTAATAAAATAAATAAAAAGTGCTGCGCTACGGCCACTTCATGTTTCCATGGACGTTAGAATTTACTTTGCAGAATTCTCCTCTAAACAGCTGTCACAAACTGTGTGCATATAACAACAAAGATCTCACATACATGCTAGGATGACTGGGGCCAAAGTGCAGCAGGCTTATCAAAAAGGTAAAAGAAAACAACAAAAAACATTTAAAAGGAGATGTATTAGGTGGTACAGAAAAACAGAACCCAAATAATCTACTGAAGTGTGTGTGTGCGTGCGCGCATGCGCATACAGGTGCCAGAACCAATCTCAAAGTTAACTTAGTATAGAAAGGTCTCACAACAAAGCTCCGCAGTATGCAACTAACTTTATAGCAAGGGTCTTGCTGCTCTATCACTGCTTCCAATTTCTTTGCAAATCATTACACCTGTAGCCTTTCTACAGCAGGATGGACTAAAGCTAGACTTAAAGGGTGCATCCAGATGAGCCTGCATGTACGTCTGGCCACATCTCAAAGCAGTTTGAGGTGTGGCAAGAGGCACAGTGAGGGCTCAAAATTGGATACCTGGATATCCAGGTACCAAAAAATAACCTACAGGAAAAAAGCAGGGCAGGGCAAGGTCCAGGACCGTGTCCTGAGGCAATCGGAGGCTCGGATCCTCCAAAAAGATGCTCTGGTAGTTGGCCAGAGGGTTTCTATGGCCGCCCCTTGCCCTGGTGCTGAAGCACACTGCCTCCATGTGTGGGGCAGCCTGGAGTGGTGCAGCCTGCATGGACCCAAGCTACTTCAAGGTAAAAAAGGGACTGTAGGTGGGAGGGGCTGGAGTGGAGCGGGGTGGGGACTGTGGGTACAGGGGGGGATGCTTGGAAGGGGTGGGTCCCCCAGGGCCCTCCTGGCAAAGCCCCCTACACCTGGCACCCGGCACTGCCTGTGTCACATCACATGGGCCCCTCCTGGCTCAGCGCAGTCACCCAGGGCACTGTCACCGAGGGCCCTGCACCACTTGCAGGAACCACATGTTGCACCAGACCAGGTCCTGTGTGCACGGGCCCCACCCAGGCTGGCTCTGTGTACACAGGACCTGGCATGGCATGACAGGCAGTCCCCGTGAGCAGCACAGGGCCCTGGGTGACAGCGTGAGCAGCCCGGAGCTACCCAAAAGTGCACAGCCCTGCACCGAGCTTGGTGGGGCCCATGCAATGTGGCACAGGCAGTGTCAGGTGCCAGGCAGCTGGGGCCAAGATGTACTGGCCCCTGCTGCCCCACACTGCTTGTGGGGGCTGTGCCAGGAGGCCCTGAGCACCCCGATGCTTCAGGTGAGTTGTGGGCCATGCAGGGGGACAGGTGGGCCCTGTGGGGGGGAGCTTTGGGCCTTGAGGGGGGGGACCTCGGGCCCTGCAAGGGAGCTGTAGCCCCTGCAGAGGGACTATGGCCCCTGTAAGGGGAGCTAGGGGCAGGCACTGGCATATCCATGCTGTTCAGTGCTGCACATCCTGGTGAGTGGGCAGGGGCAGCTCTGATTTATCTATGACAAAAAAGCCAAAAGTAAATGCCAAAATGTATAGATATTTAGAATTTGTTTTATGATGATGATAGAGGCACTGGCAGGCTTCCAAATTGTTTTAGTATTGTAAATATATCAATAAAACATTGCCCAACTGATCTATCAGTGGGGATGCATAGGGGGTGCACGTGCACCCCCTGAGAGCACCGGTGTACCCCCTGTCAGGCCACGCTCCGTGCTCAGGTGATGGGTGGGGGGGCAGGCAGGAGCGCTGGTGCCCCTCCTACGAGTGCTGGCTGGGGAGTGCAAGCACTAGATGTAGGCCACGGTTGTTTCCGGAACCTATTTTGGGTATTTTAATGAGCGGAATTTGGGTTTCTTATCAGAGAATTTGCAATTTTTAAACAGGGGACACTAGGATCTCTGCTGGTGAGACTAATGGCGAGACCTGGGCAGAGGAGCCTGTCCAGGGCCAGCACTGGGGACCCACCTGGAGGGCAGATGAGGTGGCTGACCTGTTGGCCACTGGGGGCCAAGAGGACATACTTGGACAGGTCAAAGTAGGCCACCACAAGGAGCACATTTTCTGGGCGATAGCTGCCCAGATGGCAGAGTGGGGTCACCCCATCCAGGTCTGGCAGGTGCACAGCCATGGGGCCACAGGTCCAAGGGGGAGGATGCTGTCGCAGGTGGCAGCAGGTCACAGTCAGGCAGCAGCCCCCACTGCCAGACTACTGCAGTGAGTAGTGGGGTTGGGGGTGACTCCAGGTCAGGGCTGTTTAGCAGTCCAGCTAGCACAAGGGGTAGTGTCCTCAGATACTGACTGGCCAGGCCCCAGAAGCTCATGAGGGCAAGTAGCCCTGAGCTACTTTCCAGGGCAGGTTTTTATAGGGCTGAGGCCAGCACCTGTGCTGGCCCCAGGTTCTAGCTCCTCCTGGCTGCAGATCCGGGAAGAGCTGGGCAAGGGTTATTTTGCCCCAAGTGACACAACTTGCCCAACACCAAAGCGCATGTCCAGGCATATGCACTGAGGCAAAAATCCCCAGCTCAAATTTGTGCCACTCCTACTTGAGCTGCTGAAAGCACACATGCCTGCATGTGTGGACGTGCCTAAAGGAGTTAGAGCCCTAGTACTGCCATCTCTTTTATTTCCAAATACTCTCCTTGCAGACAGCAGAACTTTTTTTCACTTGACCTTTGTCAGCCAACTTTGCTGCACCGCATTTGAAGGTAAGTAATAACAATGGATATGACCTGCCTTGTTTATTCAGTGTTAAGTATTAACAAGGCCTGTGCTATCTCAGCCACTGCCATATTTCACTAGGCAAGATCTGCGTACATAAGTGGCCTTATACAAACAGAGGCCCAGCCTTAGGGAAGGATAAAGCATCCCTTGAATTGGAAAAGAACCTCTCCCAGCTTTTTGAAAGAACTTTATTATAAAACAAAACTTTTCTATGTCTGTAGAAAACTCAGCTGTTCTGCAGGCTCTGGATCCTTATTTCCATCTTTCAGAAATACAAGTGATTTCACCTATAGAGGTGACTTCTGGGTTTCTCTCACAAATAAATTATAACTACCTCTCAGTAGAGAAAGAAACATTGGTCCTCAGAATCTATCCCACAGGGATTAATCTTTTCACTTTCTTATATACAGTGGAAATGTAAATTTTGTTATCTGCTGTTGTGGAGAGGGAAAGCCAGGGAAAGTTTATTACAGCACATTCTCAGGATTCTAAACATGCCATATCACATGCACACTGTAATGAGTTTTATTTTAACTGCTTTTGGAGACTGCTTTAGTGGACACTGAAATTGAATAACCAGCTATGCCCACAGAATAAGAAAATATTACCCTGTATGTAAGAACTCTATGTCACTGTGCTACGGATAGATTCAGACATGATCACATACCAGAGAACTGGTACAGATGGACATTTTTAATGAAAAGTAGGCAACTGAATAATAATCAGTCCTATCTCTCTCTCTGTCAGTGTGTGTACATGCATATATCCACACCCACATGCATACACACAGAGATGTATCATAACCACATACAGCTCTCTCTCAGACTTATGCTAAGGAGAGCTGCTCAGGGACAAACCCTGTATAATCTTCATGGAGAGGCAATCGGAACAAACCTCCCTTTAAAGACAATTATCACCCTGCCCCCCAACCTGCTTCAGTTGAACTGAGGGTTAGGAAAGCTGATTCAACCCAAAAAGCTACCACATTTACTCTGAAGACAAAGGAAAACATTTCTACAGAGTGAAGAAAACTGGTCATGCTGTTTTTGAGTTACTTGACATTATTACTCGGATTTCAAATGTTGACTCTTTTCAAAATTTAATTTGTCTTCTGCTGGTTCAAAAGGCCTTTAATACCCTTTCAGATTTTCCACACAGTAAAATCTCCTTGTAAATTCCTAAGCTAGCTAAATGGGAAGAAAATCAGCTATGAATTTTGGGTGCCAGTAGCTTGGGACTCTATTTTAGATTTCAATGGGAATTAGAGGCTTAATCCAACTTTTACTGATCCCAACTGACATTTTCTTTACCACTTACTTCACTAGAAGAAAAATCAGCTTTCCAAAGTTCAAAAAAGGGCTTATCTTCACAGATTTATTCAGGAATAGCTATTAACCCACTTTGTGGATTAAGTGAATTAGAAACAACTTTCTTTGGGAATTAGTGGGCTCATCTACATGTGCAATTAATTAGACTGAATAAACTCCGGTGCAGTTTGTGCTGGAGTTTATTACTCCTGGGTGCCATGTTTACATGTGCTCCTGGGACCACAGCACATTGACCCAGGCTGCAACAGCCCTGGCTGGCAGTGGGCCCAGGGGGTCAGCCTGCCAGCCCAGGAATGCTCTGACCTGGCTCAACTGGCTGCAGAGGGGCTGGCTGCATCCAGCCCTGTCAGCATCTACACTTGCATTGCAACACAGTAAATAACACCACCGCAGGACAGTACTTGTGTTTACAAACACTAACCTATAGTGGCGTTTATTAGTTTGCTGTGACCTAATAGAGCCCCACATGTAGATGCTAAGGGCATTTATACATATGTTCCAGGAGTGGGGGTGGGGGCGCTTTAATTAGAACAGCTCTGAGAGCCACTCTAATTAAGGTGCCTGAAGTGTCTTGTGTATCATTGTCCCTATGCTTCAAAATGGTGGTGGGGGTGCTTTATATAAAGCTTGTTGAACAAGTTTTAGATAAAGTGTTCCACTGCCATTTTTAAGTGAGGGGACGCTGATACACAAAATGCTGGAGGCTGCTGGAGTGCAGTAATTACCATGCTCCAGCAGAGACTTGATTAATTGAGCTTGCTCTGACATGCTGTAATTACAGTGCATTGGAGCAGCCTTGCTGCTCGTGTATAAGCATCCTGACACTTTATTGTAGAGCTAATTGCGTAACTCCGCAGTAAACATCTCATGTAGATGTGCCCAGTGTGTCAGCATATGGAGTTATTCAGGAACAGCTTATTTCTGGATAACTGCATGTAGACAGGCAACTCAGATGACAGTGGGCTATTCCACACTTCTAAGGATCCTGCTGTACGCACTGGGACATGCTCCCCATTATTGGCTGAATGCAGTTTAGATGGAACATGGGGGTCTTCTAGCCTCAAGATGACACTGAAATCTTGGGGGGTTTCAGCCATGTAGACCCATGCTTTTGGAGTTTTAGGACTAGGGACTTATTTCAGCCCCATAGGTATGTGTTTTATGCTGTGATTTGGCAGCAGCTGCTCCATGGTTAAAGCATATTTTGATCCCTCTTATAGTGCAGCAAAAAACATAAACCAAACAAGCCACATCTCAAGATTTCTAAAGTTTTCTGGACCACTAAACTGCAAATCTGAAAATCCTGAAAATCAGAATTTTGCAATTAAAGGGGTTTCTTTGTGCTCCCTGTAAAGTCAATGACATTCTATTACAACCCTCCAAATAATCCAATAGCACTGGTGGTGCTACTCCAAATTTGATGCCAGGAACAGTACCACAGTGAGAAATACTTTACAAATGCATAAATACCAGCAGATAGGTAAAATCAACTTTGACACTGGCTTATGCAACAGGTAGTATGCAAGAACAAGTAAAGTAAAATGTTGAAGATATTGCCAGTATTTGAAAACTGACCATGATTCTCCATCAGGGAAGCTGACAGATAACAATTAGTCACTTGGGCTAAATATAGGCCATCAAAAAGCCCAAGGCTGAATTGATTCAACCTTTGCAGGTTAGTCTAAGCTGCATAGATTGAAGTGATAAGCAAGTGAACACACATTCACTTTTGACTCTGGAAATGCAGCCACACGCCTGCAGTGGCCCAGGCCAGAAGCCAGGGGGGGCTAGGACATGCCTCCCTGTTCAGCTGGAGCAGACAGCTTGGGCCAAGGCTTGCCCACCCATGCTGTGAGGGGGAAGGCGGTTGTGAAGGAGGTGCAAAGCATCCTGGGATGCTGGGGGACTGTGAGTTCACTTGAATTGGGAAGGGATATGGGACAGAAGTTCAATAAACCAATTTAACCTAAATTAGAGAAGTCTAATACTACATCTATCCAGGTTTATTTTAAACTGCTTTCAGCCATTTTGAAAGCGATTTATATGCGCAGAAATTCTGGTACAGACAGTCAAAAAGCCCAAAGCTGAATTGATTCATCTTTGCAGGTTAGTCTAAGCTGTATAGACTGAACTGATAAGCAAGTGAACAGACATTCACTTTTAACTCTGGAAATGCAGCCAGATGACTGCAGTGGCCCAGGCCAGAAGCAGGGGGGTGCTAGAGCTTGTCTCCCTGCTCCCTGAAGCAGATAGCTTGGGCCAAAGCTAGCCCACCTCTCCAGCGAGGAGGGGTTTGCAGGGGATATGCAAAGCATACTGGGATGCTGGGGGATTGTGAGTTAACTTGAATCTGGAGGGGGTCTGGGACAGAGGTTCAATAAACTGATTTAACCTAAATCAGTTAAGTCTGATACTACATCCATCCATGTTTATCTTAAACTAGTTTGGGCCATTTTGAAAGTGGTTTATGTGCACTGAACCAGTTTCTGATCACTTATACCCAGTGTATGTGCAATTTCTGTCCCTAGCTTTAAAGGAATTCTTTCAACAGCAACAAGAATCATGGCTACTGGTATGTCAGTTATACAT
Organism: Alligator sinensis; assembly: GCF_000455745.1. Classification (NCBI taxonomy): domain Eukaryota; kingdom Metazoa; phylum Chordata; order Crocodylia; family Alligatoridae; genus Alligator; species Alligator sinensis. The sequence goes on from NW_005842424.1 coordinate 48,522, forward strand.
TGTCCTTACCTGTCCGAAGTGGTTTCATACCCCTTCTAAATATACTGAGATGATGCACTGCCATAGACAGTCTATTTTGATATACAGACTCTGCAATAATTTAAAAGCTAACAAAGGAATGTTTATAGGTGTTGGTTTCCTGCCATCATTAGGTTGGACCTTCCTACTCAACCATTTGGTTTAATAATATTTTAACTCTGCTTTTTCATTCATTTACATGTTCTGAAAAAAACCCAGCTATGCATCTATTTACTTATGCAACAGAAACAAATTGAAGATGAAAGGAAGAGAAAACACCTTAGGAAATTCCAGAAACAAAAACTTTGTTTAAAGGAGAGAAAATGCTAACCAATTAAATTGTCACGCTTACCAAAACACTTGAAAACATAGAACAAACACTTAAAGCTAAAAACCTTCAGGCATATTTAAAATATACGGAGATTCCTGGTTATTACCTGACAGCCAGTACCAGTAGCTAAAGGTTAAAATCCAGAAAGTTCCTTAGCATGTTATTAACGCAAATTAAAGAGGCAGTAGCAGGTTCCCTAAAACTGAAAGAAAACCTCTAACAAAACATTTAGATGCTCTAGACCCAAGCAGGCCCCTAGGCAGAGCTGAGCATAGCCTCAGTGTAGCCTCCTAGGAACGGTTTCCAATGAGTGGCATGGAAGCCCCACTCACATTACTCCACCTAACTTCAGACAGACTCAGTTGGCCTCCTGTGCACATACAAAATTAGGGCTTGTATGCATTCCACCTACAATGGGCATGTGCAAATACCTGTGCATAGTCTCTAGAGCAGGAGTGGCCAATCTGCAGTACACATGCCATCCATGGCACAAGCAGCCTGTGTGTGTGGCACATGGCAGATCAGGGAGGGGACAGGCAGCCCAGCCGCAGATAGTGCAGGCAACAGAAAGCAGGGCAGCAGATACAGCAGGGAAAGGGGATCACAGTGGTACTGGGGAAGAGATGGGGCTTATTTGTAGCACACCAGTAGAGCAGGGCTATCAAACTCACCCTGGGCTCCAGGCTGGATCCAGATCACAGGGGCTCCTCCCAGTGAAGGGCGGGCTGCAGCGTGTCAGGGGACTGCCACCTATGACCATGTCCACTGGGGTCCAGGGACCCTGAATTCTGTAGCAGGCCATACCCGCCAACTTCCAGTAGTCCTCCAGACCACTGATGGATGGCCCACAGGCTGTATGTTTGACACTTCTGTTTGAGAGAAATCTGACACCTGCAGGAGTACCAGAGGTATAATTTGCATGTGAAAACTTACTGGAATGAATGGGATTTCATGATACAATTGTTAACTACTGAATATTACTGATACTTGTCCATGTACAAGTGCAGGGCTGAAAATCAGGCTCTTAAAATCTGTGAATACAGAGAATTGCAAAACTGTTTCTGAACTTTTTCTAGACTCCTGTCCTGTGTGTTCCTAATCTTGAGGTACTGTACTTTGTTTCCTTTATTTCTCATTTCTCGCACCATAGGAGCTACACTCTTCTCTCTCACGTGCTGTCTTGCTAATTTGTTAAACACATTTGACATACAGAGCCAACCCAGTCAGTATTTTCCCTTCCTATCTCTCTTCCATAACCTGTAACCATCCACATTGGCATGCTGCCAGCGAGAATCAGCTCACCAACTTGCACCTCTGCCCACAAACACAGATTCACCAACATTTGGTGTTGCTCATGTTTTTTCTGTTCTGTCTCTAATGTGTTCTCTAATTCACCTTATTGTTTCTGTTCATTTGCTCCTTACATACCCACAACAGCCACAGTTATCCAGCAAGTAATCATGCTCCCATGCACACAGAGGTAGAAGTACAGTAAAGCATGCTGTGTTAATGCACTGAGTTGGCAACAGGTTCTTAAGAAAAAGATACCTTAGAAACGAAAATGTTAAGGAAGTGAAAAACTAAAGAGGGAGTGAAAAAACTGCTCATTATTACATTAGTAACCCTAATACTATTTATAAACACTACATCTATCTATCTATCACTTCAATTATATGCTTCTAAATGAAACTGAAGCAAGATATCCATAATTATTACTGAAATGCCAGTTTTACATTAGCCCAACAACTGTGTGCATTTTTCTTCACAAAATGCAATAAGCAAACCACCAATTTATTATTTTCTGTTAATCACAGACAGATAAATCAATCTAAATACTTCTTTTGTCACAGATTTGATTTTTAACCTTGAAATCTTGTTTTTTTTCTTCTGATAAAATGAATTCAGATACATTTGAGTTCAGACACACTTCTGTCTCCTCTTTTGGTTCTAGGTGAGGGTTGGAGAGAGAACTGGTAGCTAAAAAGTCAAATTAAGCCAGCCTGATAAGACAGAACTGTTCATTTCTCCCCTTCTGCTTTTTCGTATAGATGAAGTGGAACACTGAACATCTACCCAGCTCAATGTTCCCGTCTCCTGGATTTTGTTCAGCTCTGTTTCAGTAACCCTTAAATGCTGGTCTCCATCTGTTTTTTTTACCACTTTCCCCTTAAGGGGAGTGTTCTGAGACAGACCCCTTTTCCTCTTATTGTCCCATCCCCAAAATCTATCTATAACAATCTATTTATGATTGGCTAATGAGGAATGGATATGGAGACCACTGATGCTACTGTACCATTCAGCCAGAGGTCATGGCTAGAAAGCAACGTGAAGTACATTTATTTCAAGAACTAAAAGCCTAGCCCTTGCACAGAATTAACTTTAGACTTAACCGTGGATGTTCTGCCATGCGACCTTCCGGTCAGCCCACAGCCAATTTGTCTGATGTCCTCTGCTTCACAGCTTTGGGTTTTTCCACACTCACTGTTGCTTTCTTCCCCATCCATACTCCTCAATTCCATGAAGATGGCTTCTTTCTCTCCTCCATCTTTCACCTGTTGTTGATGTTGTCCCTTCACTTCTTTCCTCCTTTCTCTTTGTGGGATGGTACTGTTGTTAGTCATGGTTTGTACAATCCATCATGACAAGAACATCAAAATACTTTAAAGAGAGTGAATTTAGCTTCCCTCCTTTACAGATGGGAAAACTGACACAGAGCAAAGTGAAGTAACTTACCCCAATATATCTAGGGCATGCTCTTGCCTCCTAAAATCTACCTGTCCTCTTTTTTTTCCTTCATTGCCAAAATTTTGTCCATAACTTCTTATCTTCCACATGGGCTCCCAGGATCTTTCCTGCTAGGTTCCCATCTACAAGCCCTTCTTCATGTTTGAATAGAGCTACTGTATTTTTGCATTCACTTCGCACTGGCTGCATCAACCTCAAGGCTCTGTATAATAGGGCTTGTTTTAGATCCATGCCCATGTTTTTGACCTGCACTTGGTCACTTCTGCTTTCCTGCCAAATCTTTTGCTGTGCCCTTTATGCCTGGAAAACCCACTGTGAACCAGTAAGTCCTAATGACGATATGCCCTTTGAAATTCCTTTTCAATACTTGGTTCTATTGATTAGTTTTCCAGTGCTAAACATCCTCTCCTTAGCTCTCACCCTTAATAAAATAACTTAGCATTTAAATGATTTCCCATACATATTAAAAGAAACATCCTGGACTTACTACAAAACAAGTGCTGCCCACATATTTACATGATTTTGATTACATCCAGTCACCCACACTTGTTAACTGATTTTGCAGTTTAGTCTATAAACATTCTGGGAGGGAGGGAGGCAGGAATCTCATCTTCTTGGATTTATATTTTTAAAAATAAGATGTGAATCCCTGATGGAGACTGTAATTATCAGTGTTTTCTAAATGAGAGATCATGGACTAGACTCTGAGGTCTACTTCAGCTATATAAGTCTGGAGCAGATCCTCCTGTTGTCACTGGAGTTACACTACATTTTCATAGGTGTGAGTGCAGATTTTGATTGCAGATGTGTGGAGTGGGCTAATCTAATTCTTGTAAAGATCAGTATTAAAATAGAAATGATTATTTTTAAATCACTTTGAAAAGCAGCATATTTTAACTCCAAGCTTGCCAACATTTTCAATGTCTCCCTATACGACTTTATTTCCTCTTTTCTGAGCATATTAGTGACACTGGTTCTGCACTATGTGTGAGTAAACCTATGGACAATGTTTTTATATTTTGAAAACGTTAAATATGTAGGATGGGTACAAAGAATATAAGCTGGATGCCCTATACATATTTTATTTTTATCCATTACAATACAGTTATTAATTATCAGAAACAAATAATCCTTCTATGCATATGCCAAAACCAGGGCTTGATCCAATATCAAATTAACATCAGTGGAAAAATCCCCATTGACTTAACTGAGTCAAGATCACAAGATCAAGATCCTGAATCAAGACCACAAGTCCTGTGTCACGAAGTGGGCAATATTATCACCTCTTAAATTAATTTAATCAAGATTTGCCCAATAGGACATAAATAGCAAATTGAAATTATTAACCTTTACAGCACAAAAGGCAAAGGCTATACATTCATGAGCATTAAGTGTGTTAAGTTATAGATATAGTGAGAGCAATCTGAAAGAGATGAACTGGGTTGGACAGAGGGTTACCATGAAAACTCAACAATTTTGGTCTTGAACCCAAACTGGACCTTCTTCTCCACCTGGAAATGTAATTACGGAATCCTGGGTAGCATCTTTTAATAAATATACTTTACCTTTTAAGAGACAGGCCATGTCTTTACCTTCAGAGAATGCCTGGAAAGTCTTTTCATTAAAATGCTAATAGAACAATAAAGTTTAACACCAAATTTCTCCATTTGAGGTTAAGAGAAAAAGGTCTAATTAATTCCTTTCAGAACACTGTCTACTTTCTTTGTTAAAAGTTGTGTTCTGATGTGTTTATTATTGAGGAGCCGATGAAGAACAGCATTATAATCCAGAATGAATTGAGATAAAAAAACTCTGAAACTAGAAACAAAGTGTGTCTAAGCAAGGGAATGAACTGTTTAAGAAACCAACAGAAGAGGTTTACTGCAGTTCTATATGGTTTGTCACTACAATCTTCACTGGCTCCTCCGGCCTCGTTTTCTTTATAAGGGAAAGCAAAGCATCAGTGTTTAACGTGCACATCTACGAGGTTTCTTGGACCATGAACCAACTAATATATGCACTGATGTGAGAGGACATTCTGCAAATCCACTGCCACCCTAAGTCATCTGTTCCTTGGTTGTTACAGTGTGGGAGGTCAAGATTCGCTCTAAAGAGTTCTTGCTACCCAAAAAAGATGGAACAAGAACATTTACCACCTCCATTGTCCTTGTCAGTCAGTGATGTATGATGAGTATAAAAGATCTGCACAACTTTACATTTGTCCTTCTCAAACTAGCTATAGAGCCACAGTGCCCCTTACACTTTGCTATCAGAAAGGGCTCAGAGCTACCCTTTGTGAGCCAGCCAGCTAGGACAATGAGAAGATCTAAAGATCTTGCCTTCTTCACTCTTCCCCAGGCCCTGCATTCTGTACTCCAAAAAGTAACATTACAACTTCTAAATAACCACAGAATTAAAGGAACCACAATCCCAGGCAGGGTTCATACATGCTCACTTCAACAGCCACAAGACCCCCCGCCCCCACTTTGTAGCCTAGTCCTTTCTTCCCTCCTGTCTCCCCTTTGTCTTATTTTACGTTCACTTATTATGTCTCCCTTCACAGATGGAGCATATGTTCTCCATGTTTAGCATTTTTTAGGCTCTCTATAAATAAAGTAATAAGGGTACAGCACAAAGCTATGAAAGGGGAAAAACCGTATATACTCTTTCCATTTTGTATCTGAAAAGAAACCTATGTTCTTTAGTGTCACCTGCTTTATTTGAGAAATTTCCTTTCTTCATTATATTTTTAATGATGCAAAAAGAGCTTATTTATAGTCATTCTGCTACAAATGAGCTGGGGTTTTTTTGTTTTGTTTTTTAATAGTGCAGTACTGGAAGCAATCTTTACAGTCAACTGAGTGCACATTTTAAAGAATACTCTAAGGACTATGCCTAATAAGAGCGAGACAATTCTCTGGCCACAGTTGTTCCACAAGTAGAGGAACCAAAGCTAGCTGAAATGCTGTTTCTTGTTGCATGGGTGGGAAATGGCCATAGCCAGCCAATGAAGGAGGACTCGGCAGTGCCTTACACATCACAGCTTCTATGAAGAACCAAGCCTGGGGTGAGAACATTGGCCATGTAGCATTTTATGCCACCCACTGAATCTGCCAATAGCCTTTGCCTATGTGCACTGGTCCATCTGTCCAAATAAAAGGTGAGGAGATTGTCCTCTGACTCCTTGCACTGTCGGGGGGTGGCCAGAATACAAGTATAGAGCAGTGGATTTCCTTTCTCTAATCAGCATGCAGGGTCCACTAAATCTTGTTGCTGCAATAAACCCACTTTCTGCCACAGTGATATTGTGACAAGGCTGGGGTTCTTGGACAAAGACTTAACACTGCCCAGTGTTGCTGCTGGACAGCCTGAAAAGAGCTGCTTTATACCACATGCAGTGTGCTGCAGGTTCTGAGATAGACAATAACAGACTATGGAGGGGGACAGACATCAGACAATTCATATCTCAGAAAAGGAAGCTCTGGAGCCAGGAATGACTGCTGTGGCACAACAAGAAGCTATGTGAATCTTTGTGCCTGACTTCAGAAAAATAATGAGCATTCCCAAAGTTCTGGAAATCAGGTTTTTAAGAGAACCATCATATATGTTCTTTCCCCCCCATGAAAATTGGCCTTTACATTTCAAACAAAATTTTTCAGAAATTAATGCATTAACTACAAACGAATGATTCTCAATTTAAATTACTGCACATGCAAATTGAATACCGTTCCGTCACACTGTTAGAGCTAAATGAAAGGAAAAGAAACACAAAAATAATCTGAATAATGCTGTGTCCAAGGGTGACTGTCTAAATAGCACGTATCTCAGCATGTTATGAATCACAAGGTTGAGTCAGGTATAAACCTCACCAAAACCATGACTGTTTTCACAGAGAGTTAACTACCTACCTAATGGTGCCTCCATTTGTTTTTGTTTTTTAAACTACACACAGCCCAATAAAGCCCTGTCATTAAGGATATAACATAAAACCAGCAAATTGAAGAGTTGCACGACTTAAGTTTCAAGACATTCCAAACTGGGCTTTCAAAAAAAAAAAAATCATTTAGTAGTTTAACAGAATCTCAGCTGGCACTGTGACTAGGCATAATCTTATCAGAGTCTTTTGTCTCTGCCTGCACTCTGCTGGTATATAGCACTCTTTGCTGTGATAATTGGTTTGGCTGTCCATTCCACCCATCAGGTGATAGAAAACTATCAATCAGGCTAAATGCAATGTGAGAGAAGTCTCTTTAGCCAATTAGTTGGTAATGAGAACATTAGCCACAGTATCTTCTGCAGAGGGCACCTTAGCAATTCTAGTGGAGCCCACAAAGATGACAGTTCTATCTGTGTGATTAATAGAGATCATATGATACTACAGGCATTCTACACAGTTGTATAAAATCTGGGAGGAATGATCCACTTCATACTGTTAAATATTTTAGCAGCTACCAATGAGCTTATGCCACAGAATATGCTTATTTTGTGTCTTGAAATTAACTCTCCTTGTACCAAGTACAATTTTTAAAGCATTTTGAAACATTCTGGATGAGAAGAGCTGCATATAGTCAAATCATTATTAGTCATATTAACAAAATTACATGATTTCTCTTAGACACTGATGGTTCGTGAAACTAACTGGGCTTGGTCCTCCTTGAGTAGTTTTTTAAACCTATATAAAATAGGTGTCAAATGCTATATTTCTGGGAGGCTTTCACATTCTTTCTTCACATATGTAAATGACCATGTGAGGTGTAAGGGAATGGAAATCAGGTCCACAACCAGATTTTTAGGGTACCAACCATATCTTGTGTGTGTCTGTGCCACATCAAGTTAATAGGTTCTGGAAGTGCTACTGTAAAATAAATGGTAACAAGATGCTGTGGTGATGACTGTCATGTACAAGCACCAGACAGACTATTACTATTGTGGGAGTTGTATCTATCACAAGTTAGGAAAATGTACAGAGTGTGCACAACATCTACACAAAATTAATTTAAATTGCATTTAATCACAATCAACGCAGAACTCATACACTAATATTAACGAGGTAGCCTTTTTAACATACCTGCTAAAAAAGCAGCTGAATTCAAAGCTGGACACAGACAGAGGCAGAGACAGGTTAAGACCAAATTTTTTAAATGCTGGTATCTCAAGTTTAAAAAATACAGCCTAAATGACTCACCCAAGGTCACAGCAAGTCAGTTGGGAATAGAAACCAGAAGACTGCAGGGCCCTGTCCTAGATAGTTTCCCACAATGTACAAAAACTGAAAGGGCATGCTTTCTCCTTGCTGCCAAATTCACTACTGCAAGACATCACAGGGTTAAGGAATGACCCTTTCTAACAGGTCAGTTCCAAAGTCATTTGAGTGAGATTTTCAAAAGCACTAGGGGTACTTTTACACATGCTCCAGGGCTTGGGGGAAGGTGGGGGGCACACTTTAATTAGAGTGGCTCTAATTAAAGTGCCACAGCATCTCATGTATCAGTATTGCTGCACTTAAAAATGGCAGCGGGGGCGCTTGAACTAAATCTCATTCAACAAGCTTTAGCTCAAGCACTTCCACTGCCATTTTTAAGTGTGGGGACACTGATACACAAAACGCAGAAGGCTGCTGAAGCACAGTAATTGCCACATAGATTTCATAGACATTAGGACTGGAAGGGACCTTGTGAGATCATTGGGTCCAGCCCCTTGCCCAAGGGGCAGGAAGTGATTTGGGGTCAGATCACCCCAGCAAGATAAGCATCCAAGTGTTTCTTAAAGGTATCCAGAGTAGATGCTTGCACCACTTCTTGGGGGAATCTATTCCAGACTCTGGAGACTTGGACAGTAAAGAAGTTTTTCCTTATGTCCAGTCTAAAATGGTCTTCCAGAAATTTATGACCATTAGATCTTGTCTTCCCTTGGGGTGCCCTGGTGAACAGATGTTTTCCCAGTTCTTGATGCACACCCATTATGTACTTATAGGCTGCCACCAGGTCACCCCTGAGCCTTCGCTTCTCCATGCTAAGGAGTCCCATGCCTCTCAGCTTCTTCTCATAAGGTCTGTTTTCTTGACTTCTAATCATGTGGGTAGCTCTCCTCTGGACTCTCTCAAGCTTCTCCACATCCTTTCTAAAGTGTGGAGCCCAGAATTGGATGCAATACTCCAGCTGTGGCCTCACTAAGGCTGAGTAAAGCAGGAGGATGGCTTCTTGGGTCTTGCTTGAGATGCATCCGTAGATGCAAGCCAGAGTTTTATTTGCTTTGCCAGTTGCGGCATCACATTGGTAGCTCACATTCATTTTGTGATCAATCATGCCCCCCAAGCCTCTTCCGGTTGTGGTGCTAGTGAGTGTAGTACTGCCAAGCCTATAATTATGATGGGAGGGGGGGTTCCCTTCCCCCCCCCCCCCCCCGAGGTGGAGTACCTTGCATTTCTCCATGTTGAATGTCATCATGTTTCGATCCACCCACCTTGAGAGCCTATCCAGGTTGGCCTGAATTGCCAGCCTATCCTCTACCATGACCTCACTTCCCCATAATTTGGTGTCATCTGCAAACTTAGCCAGTCTGCTTCTGACACCCAAATCCAGTTCATTTATGAATATATTAAAGAGTACTGGTCCAAGTACTGAGCCCTGGCGGGTGCCACTGGGCACCATGTGCCCTGTTGACTCGGTTCCATTGACAACACTTTCTGGATCCAACCACAGAGCCAGTTCCCCAGCCATCGGACTGTAAGGTTGTCGAGGCTGCACTTCTCCAATTTTACCATGAGAACATCATGGGAGACAACACTTTCTGGATCCAACCACAGAGCCAGTTCCCCAGCCATCGGACTGTAAGGTTGTCGAGGCTGCACTTCTCCAATTTTACCATGAGAACATCATGGGAGACCAAGTCAAAGGCTTTTCTGAAATCTAAATATATGACATCTTCTCCTTTGTCCAGGTGATGCATCATCTGGTCATAGAAGGAAATGAGGTTGGTTAGGCAAGACCTACCTGCAATGAAGCCATGTTGGCTCTCTTTCAGAATGGAGCCTTCCGTTAGCTTGTTGTTGATGGTTTCTTTAACGATTTTTTTCCAACATCTTTCCAAGGATTGTGGTCAAACTGATTGGACTGTAGTTCCCTGGATCTTTCTTCCTTCCTTTCTTGAATTGGAAGAGGGCCAATGTGGTGCCTATCTGCCATGCTCCAGCAAACTTGATTAATGGAGTCTGCTCTGACACACTGTAATCACAGCGCATTGGAGCAGCCTCCATGCTCGTGTGCAGGCGCCCTAGGTTTTCATTAGAAATCAGGTGCCGAACTCTCCTAGGCACTTATAAAACCAGGCTTCCCCTTCCTCCCCAAAGTGAAATAGAGGGAATCAGATTTCACACTGATTGCTACAGGGATTACAAAGGGATTCCTGATAGTGGTAGGATGATGCAGGTATGATGGTCCAGGAAAAATGCAAGAGGTAAGGATTTTTGTGGGTGAGACCATTTATTGGACCTACTGTATAGCTAGGAGGGACACAGCCATGCTTTTGGGTACCACTGCATCCATGAATTCTGCCACATATAAGCACTGACAGCTGGTCAGGTAGTATTTTTATTTGTCCTTTAAAATATCAGGTATGGGTCACTGGCAGAAGTGTGGAACCTGAGTTGACTGATCAATAGATTCGTGATACAGCACTGGTCTACATAGATGGATTGCATGAGACCTTATCTGTGTTAAGAACATTTGCACTTGTATTTCCACATTGATGTATTTAAAGTGAAAACTTTCTTAATTTAGACAAAGCCTAAGCAATATGGGTTGGAGGTAAAGGAGGCAGAAGAGGTTAGTGAATGACATGATGAAGGGAAGTGACAAGGCAATAAATAGGTTTTAGGTTAAAGGGTAAACTGACAAAAGTCAGCTTTCATCTGGCGCTTGAACTAACAAAAGTCAGCTTTAATTTGCATACCAAAATTCCATTTGTATAACTCCTTCCTGGAGAAGGGAGAATAGGAACAACATAACCGAATTATTTAAACCAATTTTTCTTTTCTTTTTTTCTTCTTTTTTAACTACCCTTCCTTTAAAAATACTATTTCTTCCTTAGTCCTTCCTCTAGTTCAAGCCCTGTTAAACTTGAAACAAGCAGTGAATTTCAGATGGAATGTATTAAAATGTGCTTAGGTGCTGTGGTGATAGACACATTAGAAATACCACAGAGCACAACTGATGAGATAGACAGATTAAATACCTATTGAATTTCATAGGAGAGGCATTAAAATAAATATGAGCACGAGACAGAGGGAGAGAGAGAGATGGAAAAGTCAGCCCTCATGAGAGTGGCACTTGTATGTGGGCACAAAAAATAACTGGCCAGGTCCTGGAGGCCAGATCCTAGACCAACAGCTTCCAGAGAAGAAAAGACAAGCCCCAAGCATCCAGACCCTTGAGAAGGAAAACTGACCTTTATGTGATAGGAAAAACTCCACGTTCAATGTTATCAAGAGATTTTAGTGAGCAGAAAATTTGTTATCAGACTAACAGATCTCAAATCATCTCAAAACTTCATGGGTCTCCCTCTTGATGTTAACGTGAAAGCCAAATATACATGGGCCTGGGGCAGAGAAGCCCCACAAGGGCCAGCAAAATTTCTAACAAGGTGGAGTGGGTGGCTGTAGAGTCAGCATCCCAGCCAAACCCATATAATTAGAGGAACTGCACTTTGGACTAGCTCCACAGTAGAGCAAGATTGAAGAGGAGGTTGGGACCAGACAGAAGAGCGCTGGAGTAGGACATGGCTCCAACAGCCACCATCCTAGAGGAAGTGTGCTCTGTATGGTCCTTGCCTTGATGCTGCTCCAGCCATTGGAGTAGTAACCACCCATGGAGAGCACAGCTGCCCCAAGCTGCTGTTACCAAATTGAGGTGAGTAGAATCCGCATCAACTCCTCTCAAAGATTAACTAGGTTTAGTAGTTCATATTCACAGAGGGGGCAGAATATCTAAGCAGAGATTTGCTGTGCAGATCTGAAAAGAGTTTTGCCCATGCAATTTTCTGAACATCAAAAGCTAAAATGATTTTTCTTTACTTACTAAATGCACTTGTGTGTGTACACACAAAAGCATTTCTATCTAAGGACAGTTAATTGAGCACAATTATTACAATAGGAGATGTTCAGTGCTAGGAATTAAAATTGTTCGTTAGTACTGTGAATTGACAACGTGTCATGTGTTAATTAAAACTATTTGGCAGCTGTAGCATTAGATTCCATTGCGTACTAAGATTATTGAGTGAGGTAAGATTTTCAAAGTTTGTCCCTATTTTACAATAGTTTGTGGGAGCTGTAGAGATAAACACAGTGCTAATTTTGAAGTGTATTAAACAAATTTGCCATCTATTTACTAACAGACGGTTTCTGTTGGCTTGAAAGGGCCAGTGTCATGTCCCTGCTTAGTGGCACAGCAGCAGCTGTGAAATGTCAAGTTAAAATTACATGAAAGATCCACATGGTGCCTGAACTGTCGGCAGAATAAGCTTGGATGTAAAGAAAGGTTTACTGAAACCATGTTGACCCGATGTAAATATGGCATGTCTTGCTGACCAGCTACCCTGATTTCAGGCTTCAGTACCAAACTCCAACTCTTTGCATTTTTTTCACTAGCAATTTAAAATTGTTCAGACTTCTTACATGCATGGAAAAAAACACAGCTATAATAAGTAAAACCTGGGCAGTAAACACCACTTACTGCTTAGTACTGTTTCTGACTCCATCTGCCTGTTCTCCTTCTGCATTCTCAGATCTCACAGAAACTTGGAGCACAGGGAGTAGGAGAAAGTGCAGCAAGAAACTCATGAGTTTTAAGAGAAAATGCATAAAACAAAGTTAACCGTTTATCTGGTGCAATAGCTGGTTCCCACCTTGGTGCTCACTGGGGTTACAGGAAGCTGGCAGTTTGCCTGGAGCTAGTGAAAGTCAGTGAGGTGATGCTGAGGTTATTAGTAGTGCTGGCTGTGAATGACTCCTCCTATGGAAAGAGACAGCCTCTTGAAGGGACTATTGTCAGATCTGGGCTCTAGACAGCTTATTCTGACACAGAATGTTTCTCTAAATATTGCATGTCTTCAGCTCCCTATTTTTTGGCAAAGACTTTTCTGGAAGGCATCTCCCATAATGTCGCAATTTCTCAGATCTCTTTGAACCCAGTCAATCTGGGAGAGAAACATATTTAGGCCTCTTTAGGCTTTGGTATATCATTGAGTTCGCTGATGCTATTTGCTAATCTGTTTCTGAGGGTGGATTAAAAACAGGAAGTTCCCCACGCTGCTTCATTCAGAGCTAGTCTCTTAACTGAAACTACTGATCAGAAGTGTTAGGAAACTGTCTGTGAACTGTGATGAGAGGCTCCCAGGGTTGTTCCAGTGCCTCTACTCATGACATTTCCTATATGGAGTTATAGAGCAATGGGTTAACTGTTCTGGAGATGTGTCTGCTAGCTTCCATGGTGTCCTTAGCTCACTTTTTAATACATAGATGAGGCAGTGAGTAGTATAACTGACGGGGGGACGACTCAGGCAGCAGCCCTGGGTCCTGCCTTTGTTGGGGGTACAAAAACAGCTGTGACCACAGCAGCAGCTGATTGCACCACTGCGATCAGCCCTGAGTTGTCCAGCGCTGCTCCAGGAGATACATGGCTGTCCTGGCCATGGAGCTGCACAGCTATGCTTCTGGAGGCAGTTTGGGGGCTCTTTGTGCTCATAACACCCAGCTTCATATTCACATCTCATTTTACCTGAGACAAGTGACTTATCTGTTGTCTAACAGAGACTGTGCTATGGATCTGAGCTAGTGCTCTGTGGCAATTCACACAAGGCTAATGTAGTGTTTAAAGGATGGGGAAAATAGAGGGCAGAAATTATCCTGGCAACCCTGACTGATGCAGTAAGCCCACTGTTTGTGTTAAGGTTTTCAACTAGGGGATCTGGCTGGCCTCTGGATATCCAGATAGTAATTGCTGAATCTGCCGTCTCTCATTTGCACTGAACAAGAAGGTTATGTCCTTTTCTTCCAGATCCAGACCTCATTGCAATTATCTCTGTCTCTGTCACTTAGAGGCTAGATCATGGCAATGTGCTCCGAATGCAGCTATACTTTCAAACCATTCAAAAAGAGCAGAACACAGAGGCCTGGATATTAAACAGTGTTTTACCTAGAAAATACATTAGCCCTGTGCTCTGTCATTTGCCCTGTTGATTTTTAGGTGAAGTTTGAAATGCTACTTTTATCCAGGCAAACCCCAAACGATTAAGGTCCAAGTTATGGGAGCAACCACCCATTTTGTGTGCGACACTACAGCTGAAGCTACCCTCTGTAAAATGCTTGAAGTTAATGTCCCCTGGCATGGCATAAATTTTTACCCAGTTGATCCACCAAATGTGGTGACCTATGAGATACAGTATAAGATCCACTTGCCAAGGCTGTATCAAAAAGAAGATGTATTGGGAAATGGAGTATTATGAGGGGTCATGTTTGTTAAAGGATTGGGAAAGATTATTTTCTGCAGAAGTGCTCGCAATTGTATATGCCTTTTTTTACTATTTTCTGTTTAGAGTTGGTAATTGTTGATCTCTGTACCACACCTGGAAAACTCTGGTACAGGCAACTGGAAACAAACAGTCAAAACAGTGACATTTTCAAGAGATATGGAATATACTGAATAAATACACTTCACAGTATTTTAACCTTATTCATTAAGCTACCAATAACATGCCTTAGCTAAACACATTAACTACAAAGCTCCTGAACTCTCTTTCTGGGTAAGTGCGCCATAACCTATTACACTGTAGGAAATGTTACTCCCAAATTCCTGAGTCTTATGCACAACACTTATTTCAGCAACTATTCCTGTGCAGAACTGAGCCCCACATCAGCACCTAATAGATAGGAGTTATTAAACATGTGGGACTGCTAATTGGAAGAACCACAGATTCTACTGGAAGTCTTTCCTGGAATAGGGGATAGATTGGTCTTGCAATGTATTTCATAGCAGTGGCTAGCAGAAGATTAATAGCTACAAAGACCACAACAAAGCAGTTTTAATACATTTCTTAATCACAGCTTGGGGTTTACAACACAAGGGAAAACAATGCATGTCCATTTTTTTGCCTGTAAATACCCAAGAATAGCAAATTCTCTCTTTTTCACAAGGAAGAATAGCATTTATCTCCAGAACATGAATGGCTATTAAGAGTTATCTCCACCATTCCCTCTGTTCTCTCTTTCTCCCACCTCATCAGGAGGGAAAAAAATAAAATTAAAAAAAAGGAAAAAGGAGCACTGTTGGATTCTCATTCTTCAGCTTTTACCAGCCTTTGGAGATCAGGATGCTATTGGCTCAGCCTTGTGTGCGATCTGGAGCTGTTCACTTAGCAACAGCAAGCAGAAGAATCAGACGGCAACACTACCTGGCTCCGCAAGTGTGTGAATGTTTTAAGAGATCTGCTCTTGTACTGCACACAGAGGGTCCAATCTATAGAAGTGTTGTGCTCCTCTTGGGCTATTAGTGGGAGCTACAGCTGCTTTGCACCTAACAGAGTCCCACCTGGGGAAAACAGCTTCAGTCCAATATATTGCAATTTTAATAGGAGGGCTTAATAAGAGCTTACTAACAACAACAACAACAGGAAGAGTCTCAGTAGAGCACATATTTAATACGAGTTGTAAAGAGTATATTTTCTATGCCTGAAATAATAAGGGATATAAAATGTGATTCATTAGAGGAAAAAGACGAGGAAAAGGAAGCGAAACAAAGCTAGGGTACATGAAATGCTACAAATGAGTTGTTTACTTTCACCTGCCTTTTTACCTGCTGTTTCTCAAAGCAACAGAATGTAAAACTGAACAGACTGAAGCAAGCAATTGGATATAATACTATTCAGCCTGCTATCATGGTTTATCTATTCTTCTGCTACTTTAAAAACAACTGATTTCTTACAGGATAAAAGAAAGAGCTGAGAAGGGAGTGGAGGAGAAGAATCTAGACTGCAGAGATTTTACTTTCTTTATAAAAGAGGAGAATGTTGGGAAATTATTGGGTGGAGAAGTTATTTAATGAAGCCAGCCAGGCTGACATAAGAAATGTCATGCAGATGTATGACATGCAGTCCAGTATTCTTGTCTCCCCTACTTGCCAACCCTAATAGCTCAAACAAAGAAAGGAACCTGAAAAACTGCTTTACATCCTGTCACTGCTAGTGAAGAGCTTCTGGAGACCCCCTCTCCCTCTTGGGCAGCAAACCATCAGGTTTTATGTAAAGTGTCTGGTCTACATGCCTTGAAAATTGAAATGAAAATTTTAACCCAAACCTCTGTTTAAAATAGCTCTGCATCTTTATACCTGAACATTAAAGCTAAGTTTAATTTTCCCCTACATTATTAGACAACCCAAGGCAAGGTCTAACCTCTTAAATCAAATCCACTTTTATCACTGCCATTCAGTGAAATGTATTGAAAAAGGTGGAGCTGAACAGGTTTCACTTCCCTCTGCTCTCAACAGGTCAGCTAAGTCAGAAAATACCCCTGCCATTTAAGGCTCAATACAACTGAACATGTTGTGATATCCTTTTCACCCTCTTTGTGTTACTATTCTATTGAATTTTCCTTAAATTCAAAAATACACTAGGTATATAATGAAGGAAAGGAAATGGTACTTCCTTAGATGCATATACTTTTGAACATTAAGTAATTGTTAAAGGAAATTCTACACTTTCCTAGAAACAGAATTACAAGGCTGGTTATAGACCTAACTCCCTTCTCTCTTCTAATATTTTGGGGACTTTTCTGTAACAACAAAACCCATGGCTTATTTGAACAAGATGGTTTGAAATTTAAGATGGCTACCAAGAGTAGCAGTTATCATGTCACCGTGCTGCACGGAGGTTGGATGACTGCCTACAATTTGAGGGCTGTTATGTTTAAAGTTTACCAACCCTGAGCAAATGATGGCTGAATACAATCAATGATGGGACAGTGAAAGGTGGCGAGATCCATTTTACCTAAAGCAACAGTATTCCATCTGAAGGCAGTGGGAGAGACAAAGATGTCACCAATGGCAGGGAATCTATTGGATTAACATATGCCCAGATGATTTAAGGAAGAAGACCATATCCTACATTACCAAGGAAGGCAAAAAATCTACTTGTCAATCATTTTGGGGAGAAAATTCCTTCCTAGGCCCAAATCTAATGATCATTTTGACCCAAACTGCATGAGTAAGACTCATTAGCTAAGCACGTGAAAGGTTTCTCAGTGCTGTTAGGAACACCAGTACACCAAAATTGTTCTCCTGCATATAGCTGTGGTAAGTGTCCAGTACTTTAGAGGAAGATGGAAAAAAACCCAGAAACCAAATAATGAATTAGAGAGAGAAAAAAAGTGTGTCCCAACCCCACCAGCGGAATCCTTGAAATATGGGACACTTCCCCCATATTCAGATGCCTATATGTAGACAGACAAAGACAGACTACATGACCACAAAGCATGACTCAAAATCTATTACATGGAAACAAACATCCTTGAAACCTAGATGTCAAACTGCAATGTTCTACCAGAAAGCATAAAACACCAAGAAGGCAGGAGAGTTCACCTACTTGGGCAGCACCATAATAGCTAACAGGAGCCTCAAGAAGGAAGTGACATCAAGGGTAGGGAAAAGTTTCTGTTGGATTTTCAAAATTTAACGGACTACATACAGTACCAGAGCAACGCTGAGAATCTTCGACTCCAACATAACCTCAGTGCTAATGGACAACTGTGAGCTGCACAGTTATAGAGGAAACAAGACACTTTCACAAACAAGTGTCTACAAAAGATTCTGGGCATTGGATGGAAAGACAACATGAAGAGATTGGAGAAATTACCATCCAGCAGCTTGTCTCCACCTCAATCGGAAAGAAGCACTGTATGGTTTGGGGATGTGTGCTGGAAGCTACATGATGGCACTGAATGGAGGAGGAGAAGAGGGTATGAGGAAAAGAAGGCACCCACAAGAAACCCAGAGCTGAGCAGTCAAAACTCAACACCACAGAACCAATAGAAATAGCAGCAAATGAAAGAGAGGAGTGGAAGAGTCTAGCACAAAAGGACATAATATGTGAATGCAAATAAAATGCAGCGGCCTGTTTTCAGGCTGCTTGGTTGCAATCATCATAGCTGGCAACTATAGAAAGGAGTCCACAAGGTGGAGCTCCTTCAAGTCGGCAAGGCAATTTGCTTAACACTCAAACCTGTGACCTTCCTCCCCTTTTCATTCTGCGACAGACTAAGTTAAGAAACAAAACTGTGCGGGAAGAAGCCGCCTACCTCATTGTACAGCTCCTTCCTGTACAGTATCAATCTCTGCAACCACAACTCAACAGTTTACCTTTTCAGTGGTAGTTTGACAAAAGTAATGTTAAACTCCTGACTAACAGCAACTGGAGCTCTCCCTGCTGTCCTCAGGAGAGGGATGCGGACCTGTTGGCTTACTTCATCTCTCACTAATGTCTTTTTCACATATAACTATTTGGCTTTTTAATCTGATTTTTAATCGGTATTTAATCTGTCTTTTTTTCCTCACTTTTTACATTTAAACTACATCTTGGAGTTTGGTGTTTTCTCCTGTTTCATGCATTTTGTTTTGCAATTTATCCCACTGAATGCAGTATACAGGACTCTGGCAAGTTTCTCAGATGAATTATAGGTGCTATAGTAACAAATATGGCTTTGCAGTGTATTTTTCCTGAATATTTTCATGTCCAGATCCTCTCATTTTTTTCTTTCAACTTACTTTAACACAGTTTATAATTGATTCTTTCTTGTACAGTGCTTTAATATTGAACATGTCCTTATAACAATAAACCACTGGCATAACTATGTCTCCTGCACCTCAATCCAACTTTCATATTAAATCAGTGGGAACTGGATCAGGGCTTTACAGTAAATTGGTTATTTATTTGGATTCTGTAATTTAAAAAGTATATTGGTTTTGTTGGTCAGCTATGTAGGATGAATAATGCAGAAGTAAGTGAGAACCATGTTAATCCCATAGACAGACAAAATATAACAAAATACACCACATAATTGTTGTGATAGCTTTATGTTAAGACTAAAAACATCCCATGGCTTTGGATTTCACATCTCCTTGGTCTGCCGCAGCCTGAATTTGATGACCTTCACTCAGGGAACAGAGACTTAACCTGTTTTCTTAGGCTCTCTCAAAGGGCAATGTTCTGTAACCCTGACTCATATGTAGTAACCTTACCCCACCAGTAGTCTCAGTGACTTCAGTGGGAGTTGGACTAAGCTCTGAATTTGCCAGGAATTCATATGCATTAACCTCAGCAGGGCTAAAAAATGGGCTTAGACGGGCTATTTAAGATATTTCTCTTTTGGGACATTTTTTTGTTACTGTTTGAATAGAAACTTTTTAGTTGTGCCTAGGGAACTGATAGGCACCATGAAAATAAAGACAGGTGAAAATGTGAGCTTTGGGGCCTAGATGACTCTGAGGGCCTAAATAGGATATACTCTCTACTTCACATCAAGTCACAGTCATCATCATCAAATGGGGGTAAAATCAGTGGTATAATTCTAACTGATACTGAGTAAGTATCCTTATCCTAATTATAGTATTAAAAACTGCACAGCACTTTATTCAGAGGAAATATCACTAAAGGGAATGCTGCAGGTAGTCAAACAGAGAAGCTAAGGAATGACCAGATTAGGAAGATTGATCTATCTTACCACCAGGGAAGAACCTCATGACCACTGGCAGGGACAGTGGGGAAGAGTGGATGGCCCCTACCCATTTCATCCTTCCTCTATAAACAGATGATTTGGGTCTCTAAGGTACCTTTCATAAGCAGGAAGGCCTCGATACATAGCAAAGTCTTTGTTCCCACTAGAGCCTCACTGATGCCACTAGGTCGCGGCTGGCATGGATTCAGGGACTTCCCTCGCTTCATACACTGCACAACCAGGGCCTAACAAATTACTTTTTAAAATAACATGGAAATACCCAGCTCTGCATTCTAATGACACGATGAAGAGAATGGCACTGCTTATCTTCTACATTTTAAGTTGTCTAAAAAATGGGGCAGGAGAACAGTCAGTTGTCACTTGGGGGCACTTACATCATGACCCTGGTACTACCAGACGGGCCCACTCACAACAGTACGCACCAAACCTAAAAATGTGATGATAAAGCCAGTAAGGGGGATCCCCCAGTGGCTGTCAGGGGTGGATCCAGGGGTGATTCTGGTCCACCCAAAGTTGAAAACCAATTGCCTGGCAGCAGCACTTCTACTCAGGCATCAGCAAGTGAATCAATTGACTTTATGGCTCATTATAATTTACCTGATTCCTTTTAAACTCTTCATTCCATAGGTATTAATAACCCTCTCTCCTTTTCAGTGGTCTTGATGTTCCACTAATTAAGCTGTCTTTTCTGCTGCCATTCTGCTATCTGCTAGTGGCTTCCAGTAATGGAGCTCCTACTTCACAGCCCTGCAGTCTGTTTTTAACTCTAGCTAGAAGTGTTAACTTAGGTGAACATTAACTCAGGTGTGGAAATAACTTTCAGTGAAGCACTGGATTCACTGTCAAGATGCTCAAGAAGGCTAGATGTGTTTTATGCATCTGGAAAAGAAATATACATTTCATGTGTGACATTCATTTCTAATGACAACAGGACTAAAGAAACAACATTGATTATTTTTGCCTGGTCTGTTGTGTTTTTATACATAACAGATGATATAGCGCATTCCAATAAAGTTGTATTTGCTTCGATCTTAAACTGAATAATATAGCCTTAGGTCCCTAGCATATTAGTAAACCTTCTAGTTTCTATTAATTATTATATTGTGTTTAATTATATTATGTTATATGTGATGATGTACCATACTATTTGCACCCCACTTTTTCAAAATCCTAGATCTGCCACAGTGGTTGTCAGCATGCTAAAGACAGAAACATCCCATGTAGGGATGCTCCCAGAGCTGCTGGATTGCCACACTCCCAAGGTTGGAAAATGTGAGCTAAAGGGACTGGGTTGAGTGTGTCTGAGTACAGGTGCTCCTGGTATTGCCAGACATACAATGTAGTCATATCCTTAGTGATTCCTTTTAGCAAAGGGCCAAATCCTACTCCCTGGGAGTAGGACAACTAAGTGTGATCTTATTTCACTCTGCCAAGTCCCTGAAAAACTGTTAATACATAGTGGGGATGTGTCCTTCTCCTCAGTTTTAACACTACCATGACAGAATGTTTTCAAAAGGTTGCAGGACTTAATGTAATAATGCATTAACATTAATGCAGGAATGGCCAACCTGTGGCATGGGTAGCCTCTGTGTGTAGCTCATGACAGATCAGGGAGGGGACGACAGCACAGCAGCACATAGGGCAGGGAACAGAAAGCAGAGCAGCAGATCAGGCAGGGAGCACAGGGCTACAAGCAGAAAGCAGAGCAGCAATTTAACCCTTGGGGTCTAACTTGTATCCTTCTGCTTTGATTCTCATTCTGTGAAGGAGAACAAGGTCTTTGCTTTAGCTAAACAGCAAATATTTTTTAGAAATTGTAAGAATATATATTTCTCTTCCATTTATTTTGTTGCTGCAAACTGTACATACCAAAGAAAAGGAGTTTTTCAGTTGTTGCTTATAAACAAATTGCAGCTTTCAACTCTGTGAAGGAAAAGAAGAAATGTACATGTTGAGAGCTCAAGAGAAAATCAGAAGGACAAATACATCTTGGAAACTGGCTTCATTTCCACTCCATTTTCCAATTATGTATCTCCTGCGCGTTGCGCACAATAGTTTGGGAATGAGTCCAGCGACAGGATTCCATGCTAAACCAACAGCAACAAAAGTATACTTCCTCTCTCCATATGTGATTCTTTTTAAAAGACAGCCCAGTGCATACCCATATAAGGTTGGCAAGAGGACACTTCCGTCTGGCTGCGCTGAACACAGACTCCAGCATTTTGGTGCCACTTGATTTCTATGCAATAATACTAATGACCCAAAGAGAAAGGTGTACATAATCCTCAATGAAGTCATCTGGGAGTTCCAGACAATCAAAGGAATTTCCTACAGGGGGGAGGCAGGAGGTATTTTTATTTTAGCAGAATTTTTTTTAGCAACCAGCTTAGCCTGCTTTGAATTATGACTAGGCTGTTTTCACTCTCAGAAATGTAACGTGACTATGGAGCAATCCAGCTCTGCAATAACCTAGAGATATGCAAGCAGAAACTACAGCATGGCTCTGCTTACCTTAACACATTGTATTGTCACTGAGAGCTTCTCAAAATAAGTAATACTCAGAACTTGCACAATTTTTCACCCTACATTGTTAAGAGCTCTTTTACATCAGTAAGCTGCTGTTCGTGGACTAATAAAAGAGGGAATTAGGCCATTTATAATCAAAGTGTTTGACAGAAGTTGACTAACTCTCTCAACACACCTGTGATTCAGGAACTGTAAATGGGTACATTTTTTTCCAATGGGGAAATTAAGACAGACAGCTGAATCGTCTTGGCTGTGATTGTATAGCATGTAAGCAGCAGGTTGAATCCAAGCATGTCTGACTTCCAAACCTGTGCTCACTCCTCTAACTGCTTCAAAACAGCCTCATTTTCCCACTTCTCCCTCCCTCCCCAGAAAACCTATAAACATTCCCATTAAAATATATTTACAGTCAAAGTGAAATCATTTGGTGCAGCAGCTACTTCCCGTCACGTCCCTGGCAATGGAATGCAAGCTGAGAAAGCCTGACTGCTGGTGTCAAGTGGCTAAATCAAAAACCAGACTTGAGATTCTTTTTAAAATCCTCACCAGAATAATGGCTCTTATCTCCATAGAAAGAATTTCACAAGGCCTGAGAATAATGGCAAAATGCTCTTTGACTAGTGGAGTCAAATTCAGTCCTACAGACAGACAGAGAGGCAGCACCAGTGGGTGGTTATCAAATCAGACTCATCAGACAGTCAAGGCCATGCACAGCTTTACAAAACAGCATAAGGAGTTACAGTTCATACACCATTGAGTGAAGAGTGCTGAAGAGACTTCCCCTGGTCTGAAAAGCAGATTCTTGGCATCAGCCTAACTACATCTTTTTTAAATGACTTGCAACAATCCAGTTGACGCAGAGTAAATAAAGAATCCAGGCTAGAAGTCAAGAAAGTATGAATTAAAATATATGTCCGTGACTGACAGAAATTATCTAATATCGATAATACTCTTGAGCTTAGAAAAAATATCAGCATGTGAAGTGGTCTAAGTACAGCATGAGACCCAAACAATAACTCAGGGTGGTAGACATTTGTGACATCCTTTACATCTGAGATGGTGACCATACTCTCTACAATCGTATGCTACATCAAAGAGACATTAAGCAACAGTGATCAAAGCCACTCAGTAATATATTGCTTTATCTTAGACCCACACTCTGCCAGCTTTTGACCACCTGAGCAAGGATCTCAACCAAACCTAAGAGAAATGAGAAACTGGACTCAGATCTGGCAACAGATATGTAGATCTGAGGTACTGTCTGCTTAGCATTGGAATCCATGGTTTTTAAACCCAGTATAAACTTCCTTCAGTAGTAGCATAGAGTTACACAGAATGAATCACTGAAAAGAAAGAAGCATGAAACAAATTTCAAATGGGGCACAGCAGAAGCTTGAGGGTAATTTACTGGCTACACAAGTGAGGCCCAAGTTCAATTCTAGAGGCTCCAGAAAGATCCAACAGTTCGCCACATCCACCCCAGTACGTTCCAAAGGAGAAGCTAGGTTTGCACCAATACCATATATGAGCTCCACTTTTGCTGGAATTCAGACTAGAATTTCTGAGATGAATTACAGTGTGAGATCTGCGCGCAGCAGCTATCCACTCCAGTACTATACTAAGACAAAAGAATAAAATTGAACTTCAGTCTAACAAGATCTTTACCTAGAGGTAATTTCATTTTGGTAATTAATTTCATTAAAGTAACACAATGATCATGGCTGTTGATGCAGAAAGGAATGTCCACTCTTTTACTATTGGAGGTAAACATAGAGATAACACAGGCACACACAACAAAAAAGCTTAATTGATTAGGGATGCAGGAAGAAATCTAAGCGTGTGCTCAAGCATCTTAGATAATAACACTATGCAAAAACTGTCTGGGGGGTTAGGAGGGAAGCATTTTGTCGGCTCCTATCATCATGGGAGAAAAATGAGCAAGATGTATGTCACAGAAGACAATTGTGGTTAATCCGTATCAGTTATTCAGGTAAGAACAGCCATATGACACTTCCAAAGAGCTGGAACTTCACAGACTATGTTTTGTTTGAATCTAGGATTCAAGATAATTTCCTCAGACTTGAACAATGCACCATTCTGTTCATGTCCTGTGCAATTTTCCTAGAAAAAGAGATGCAGTTTTCATTTTAATAACCTGGTTCTTGGAAAGATGGACCCTCCAGACAAGATCATTAGCAGCCAGACTAGACACTTTCCATAGCCACGTGTCTGTGCCCACTTCTTAACCCTTTATTTAAGCTGGAATAAAGCAAGAGGAAAAATGAATGCGATTAAAATGAGGCTGCTGTGTGTGAGAGCCCAACAGCCTAGTATTTTCACATTTTTTTTATGAAACCTGACTGGTTTGGAGAATATAGTTGAATCATACAGCAGGTGCAATATAAAAGGCACAGAAGAAATGTTGGTGCAAGGAAGTCAAAAAGGGAAAAAAAAAACTAATCAAGAAAAATAAAACAAAACAGAACTAACAAGTGAAAAGAGCAGAGCTTGTAAGCCACCCTTATTAAAGGTTTTAAAGTGCAACATATTAAACTCTCCCCATGTAACAAATCCTTAGGACACTTTGTAAGAGAATCATTAGGAAAGTCCATCTTAATGCACTAATTACTTAAAGCCAAGAAACAAAGACAGCCCAATACCAAACCTATGATAAAAATGTGAGAAATCTGAAAGAAAATTTGAACCAGGACCAGGAGGGCAATAAATGGCCAAAATTAAAAGAGGATTTATGGTGTCACAAGAAACTGTAATGTGTTTGAGAGAATTATTGTGAACTGAGTGCCAAATGGAGCAATTTAAGGAACAGGGAGAATAACTGAAGTGCTACCATTGCACCTAGACAGTCAAGATTTATGAGCAGCCTAGAAAACAGGGAGAGCATGCTTTGGCTATTATAAATCACCACCTCTTCACCATTTAAAAAGCATTCTGGATTTCACAGAGATCCAAAGCGCTCATCTAGTCAGGAGAAACTATACTGATTTGCAACAGCTGAGGCTATGATGCAATGATTTGGATGGAGCTACACCATTTTATATGGGCTGAGTTGATATGCCCCAATCACTCCCATGGAACTACACCTATCTGCACCAGTGATGCAGTTCTAACTTGGTTTGTCTCACAGAGCCTTCAGAATATGGAGATTAGAGCCTGAATAGTCAAGCAAGGTAACCACTATTAGCTTCCTGAGCCTGCACTTATCTCCTCACAGCACTCTGCAAAAGATCTTGCTGCACCACAGGGTGCCCCAGCACCTTGGTTGAGAATTATTGCCCAAGAGGTTCTTCTGTGAACAGAAAGGAGGGCTGTAGCTCTCAGTATATAATCTGATACTACTATCTAGGTCCAGTCAATTCTAAATTACATAGGCTCTAGTAACACGCTCTTCAATGAACAATCACATCCAGAAAATGATCCTTATTACAATAATACAACTTCTGTTTCACAGAGCAGCTCATGTGTGGTGGTAAGGTGAAGTTGATGGAGTCATCTTTTCCATGCAATTCCCCTAGCTAGAAAAATTCTTTCACAGGTTCCTTTGGGTTTTTGCTTATTATAAAGTAACTTTCAAGGCAAACTCCTGATCTTCCTCTCAATTCATAATGCTTTCCCTAATGACTTCACTGGGCTTTGAGTTGGGCTCAGTGAACTTTATCTAGAGACCAGGAACTGGGCACTGGTTAAAATTTCATGACCGAACCAAAACTTATTCTCTAAAAAGCGCCGTGTGCTTCATAAATAAACCTTTTTCACTCAACCCTTTGCAGATCTGCAAGACCACTCTAGTGCTATTTCACTATGAAACAGCATCATTTCTAGGTTCCTATTTTGTAGCCAACTCAGATCAAGAACAACTAAAAATCATTACCATTTCTGGCATCCTAGATGAAACAAGACTTAAATTCAATCCTTAGTGAATAGGTGTCCACATAATAAAATAGCAGTGGATATCTCTTTAAGTTGATCTCTTTAACTGTGGCAGGGTGGGGAGCTTGTACTGCTGTAGATGTTCTATAGGTTGACTATTGCATAGGTTCCCATTCTCTACACCCATCTATCTTGTGTCTTGAAAAGGCTTTTTTTGAAAAAAGAAATAGAAGTGCTCTGGGAAATCCATTATTACCCCAATGCACTGGCCTCAAGACTTCTTTCTTCTGCTTTATATGCCCCAAAACGCAAACTCACTACAACCAAACAGAGCTCACACACCTCCTTCCTGGGAAGCCACACTACTGTAAACAGCGCTTCCCATAAAGACTGCTGCACTGGCTTGAGAGAGAATTTCTGCGTTCAGCCTAATAGAAAAAAGAAACTGTATATGACCCAACTTTCCTTTTTCCTTGACCAAAAAGTTTTCCTTGCAAATGGCTGAATCATCTTTAAATGTTCTTTTTTGTTAAAGAATTACAGGTTTGATTTACACAAGGATGCCAATACAGCAGCCCAATGTCAATGAAGCTACCAGATCAGTTATAAACAGAAAGATGCATATGATACAAAAATCTGTACTTTTCATTGGCGTCTGTGAACTCAAATGCTGGACCCTGGCCCTGTGTTTACAGGTCACTGGATTCTCCATATAAAAATGTCACATTGGCAAACTAGAGGGTATCCCTTCAAGCCACCACTGTCTAACCTAAGGGCAGCCACAATGCGACCTCAGGGTAAATGTAGCCCACTGAGTTCTATGTTATAGCCTTTGGCTACTCTCATTCCAACCAATGGACAACACTGAACTATTTCCAGAAGGATGGCAGCTTAGTAAATTAGGGTAGTCTCCAAATGGAAATGGAGCTGATATTACCTGGCTGGGAGGAATTTTTCCAGCTACTTTGCAGGGAAGAGTGACTTGGGACTTCAGGTAGGCTGGTCTGCTCTGTGGTGGAAGATACAACAGCATTGAGAAAACAGGGGAAAATGGCAATGAGGAAGCTACAGACTGCCACCCACCTGTAGGGGTTTGTTCACTTTGTGACCAGTAAAATGAAGCACAAGTATGCCTGGCCTTTTGTGGGTTTAAGTTGTTAATCTGCTTCACAATTAACAAATTGGGTCCAGCCCTTCCATCTTGGGAGGTTGCCAAAGCAGCCCTCAGTTGAAGGAAAGATGGGTATCCTTGGTCTGATCTTTTGTGGCACCCACCCTGGGGCAGTGCCATCCTCTTCCCAGTGGATTGGTTAAGGGGGGGACGAGGGGCTGCAGCAGGCTGCAGGCAGGAGTGAGGCAGGCTCAGCTGTGAGGGGTGGGAAGCAATGGTCCAGAAGGAGGTGCAGGGGGCTTGGACAGGAGTGGTGCAGGGAGGGGTGGCTACTAGGGGGCCAAGACAAATTCTGAGGTGGCTATAGCCCCCTTCCCAGCACTGCCCCTGCACCCAACACACTGTTAATAAATACTGGACAATTATCACCCCAATAACGTAGGGCTCTTTCTCTTTTGGCAAAACTAGTCACAGTTCTTACTCTACACAAGCTTCGTGTATTATCAGTTTTCTGAAAAAGAATGGTATATGCTATCATTAAAAAGATGTTTTTAAATTAACAACAAAAAAAGAACAGAGATTCATCACCTATCAAGAGGAGACTTCTTTCAAGAGTATTCTACAATAGGGTTTAGCAACCCATGGCCCAAGGGCCAGTTCTAGCCCGCAGTGGTTTGATGTGGCCTGTTAAAGCAGATCAGTGGCATGCAGTGACATTCTATGGTGGTGGTGGGGAAATCAGTAGTACATGGCAAGCAGGAAGCCAGAACGGAGGCCCCCCGGGGAGCGTGTTGCCTAGCTGCCCTCTTCTGCCAAATCCACTGTTGTCCATTGCAAAAACAGTGACCAGTGGCACTCAGGGACAGGTTGAACGGTTGCAGGATATCGCAAAGGAGGCAGTCAGGTTTCAAGCAGTGGCTTACCCTAGGGACAGCCCACATTACTTTTGCCTGTTCTTTGAAAAAGGCTGCTGGTCCCTGTTCAAAAAGATCTACAAACATAAGTATCTCGAGAAGAATCCAAAATGTCCCACACTTAAAAAAATCCCAATATGTATGTGTGTTACCTATACAGGCAGATATGTATATTTTTGTTTGTGCATACCAAAGGGATTTGACACTGCAGTGCCTCAATGATCCGCCACTGTCACTTGACTGAAGTCAGTAGTGTGTGTTATGCAAGCAGAAAACTGGAGTGAATGTGCTAAAGAATAAGGACAAGTGCTTATAAGATGGCACCTGTGAGTACATGTTGCCCATCTCTCTCTCTCTCTCTATACAAACTCACGCACGCAGATATATACTATACACACGTGTCTAAGTGACACTGGATGTGTCTACATGTTCATTAATTCGCCTTAGTTACCGTGCATTTAGTTTAGTACCTCTAATAAGAGGTACTAACTGAATGTGCAGTAACTAGAGTTACTGCACAGTAGCACCGGCACGCAGTTTTTTAGTGATGGTTACTGTGCATTGGGCTATTAGCACAGTTAATAACCGCTATGCTACAGTGCAGTGTTATCAGGCTAATGTGCAATAAGCATCTCGTGTAGATGCACCCACTGGCATGAAACTGGAGAAGCCCAGTAGTGACTCAGGCTTTGTTTATATGCACACTTTTGCATCTGCATTTAAAAATAACTTTGCAGCTTGCATTTAAATTTGGGTATGCATACACACACATTCCTAAAGATACTCATTTGTTTATAGCCAATCACCGAGGATGTAATCAGACAAAAGGGGACTTTGAGAAAACCAGGAGATGAATAATACAAATGAACTACCATATTTACTTGACCGTAAGATGACCTTGCTTATATATACCCCCCCAATAATTAGATTCTACATATGGAAAAGATATGAATTTGATATAATTTTCTAGGTATAGAATCTAATTATTGGAGGTTTCCCTTGAAGGTGTCCATGAGAACTGGTCCTCTATGGGCACTTGACCACAACAGCAAGGAGTCCTGACAGCTTGCTTTGACTAGTTCCTCTCCTGCTTCAGGTATGCCCTGTGGAAAGCCACAAACAGGTACTCAGACCTTACAGTCAAGGACTGTATTAAAATGAGGCTGAGTGAAATTTACTGGTACTACAGGAAGACAGAAGAGGACGATGGGAAAGAAATGGCAGACCTCATATGGTAGAAAGGGGACTGGCACAGACTTTTCAAAGTGAAGCCCTCTGAAGAGAAGAATAAGTGAAAGCACTGGAGTGGTGATGGGTGTGTAGGCGTGCACATGCACGGGCACACGGTGCAAACTCTGTAACGGGACTAAAATAGTTTAACTGTCAAAGTCTGCTTTGGTCTGTCATGTGAACCACAGTGGTCACTTGACAGGCTGTTAGAGGTAACACTAAGCGACCGGAACACTTTGTTCACACTGATTGGTTGTCTCAGCAGCCAGCAGGGGGGCCCGAGCATGGGGGGGGGCGCGGCACAGGGAGGGACAGAGGGGATGGAGCAGGGGGGGTGAGGCCAGCACCACTGGCCTGGCCCCTCCTGCTCTGGCCCTACTCCTTGGAGCTAGGGGCTGGAGCATCCCCACCCCAACAGCAGCTGGCAGGGAGAGGGAGGCAGCGGGGAAGAGGGGAGGAAGGGAGGGGAGCAGGAAGAAAAGAGGGGTTACCAGTGGCAGTACCCTGCAGCTGGCCGCCATCACCGCATCCTCTGCAGCCCACTGCCA
>NW_005842424.1:78698-93306 GCF_000455745.1 Alligator sinensis
GGGGGAATGGACCCAGATGGTGCGGGGGCAACGCAGGCCCCTTCCCCCCATCATGCTTGACGAGCAATTGGCTAGTATATATTTATATAGAAATGCATGTTTTTGCAAAAAGCAAATTGTGGTAGGTTGTTTGCCCCATATGAGCTATGTACTTCATAGTCATGTTTAGTGGTAGCTGTATTTAATCAACTTCATAGTTGGTTTTACTGAGCACATACTGTTTTAGCAGCAGTTCTAAGATGGGCAATGTATTTAATGAGACTTCTGTGTATGCAAATATAAGATACACCCATGGGGGGCTTTTTTCTTCCCATACTGGTTGGGGGAAAAACTTCATTTAATATTCAAGTACATATGATACTTTCTGGAACTTTAATAGCCTTCACTAGCTGTGAATTCTGATCTTAAAGTCCCCTCCTCTTGTCTGATATTCATCGCTTTGATGCATCCAGCCTAATTCTATCTTGGGGATCTCTTACCTGCATATTTCTTGGCCTCACTCACAAAGACTGGCTGCATTCAGGCTCTTAAAGGATGTAGATGGAAATTCCAGAACTTTTTTATTCATTGAATACACTAAACGAAGTGTTAAGATGGAAAAAGTCACCCAGCCCATCTCTGAGTGAGACTATCCCTTCTCTGCCCTGTCATCACAGGAAACATTAGTAACCAATCTCCAGATCTGAGAGTACTTTACCGAACCCAGTCTCTCTACGTACAAAACAGGATGCCCTATCCTATTCTGTTTTTAAAATACATCTTCATGGCAAAACTTTGTTCTCACGGCATAATTCAGGGTGGGGAGTAAGGGGTAAAGAAAGGGCGGGGGGGGAAGGAAAATATACTACTGGAGAAGTCAGTCGCTTAAAAGACTGGTGACCTGAAGTTTATTACTCGCTTATATCAAGCAATACTTTTCTGTGTACCAGTATAGTATGGCAATATCAGATATAATGCAAGGTATGCTGGTGTGGTTTTATCTATAATAAAGTTATAGTTGACTAGAACTGCATACAGTTTTGTGACTAAATGCACTGTAGTTTCCAGCTGGATTAGGGCTATCCTCACTGCTACCTCTTGCTCTCCTATTTGATCTGTTAGAAGTTTCAGGGGAAAATCCATGTGTTATGTTTTTAGGAAGCAGCTAAGCAGCACTCAAAATATTTACGTTACACAAAATGTTATAGTTTCCTCTAGCTGTAATGATGGAAATGGAATGAAGGAGACCATGAAATATTTATGCCTATCTCGATTTGCTAAACAGCCTGATTCAAATCAAAATCCCATTGTAGTTGATAGGAGTTTTGCCACTGACTTCAATGTGGCCAAAACTTCACCCTCCCATGTATGCATCTAATACCTTAACCTTATCCAGGGACTTACACCAGATTAGGAGCATAATTTTTTGTTTGTTTGTTTTTCATTTATTTTTAAAAAGCTTGAAACAGTTTTTGCCAAAACTGGGCACATCTACACAAGGCATTTTACTGCTTAACAGACTAATTGCCGGCCACTAGGGCAGTAAACTAATTTACTGCACTGATGGATAGTCTTGTCAGATACAAGTGGTATCTGGCAGCACAGTAAATTACTGTGCTCAAACGTATGTGTAGACAGTGTTGTCAGGATTAGTTTAGTCTGGCACAAATTGAGCCAAAGTACATTTACTCGCATTAATTGCACATGTGGACACACCCACTGCATTTAACACTGTGTTAAACAGGACTGATGATATATTTCGAGCCCTGGCATAGGCATGACTGTTAAGGCAACTTGTCTTCAAATGATCTATGAAAACAAAACCTACCTTCCTGTTAAAAATTTTTCCTGACCCCCTTATTAAACTAACTGGTCACCAAGTGATTTTTTGACACTTTTGTGATCAAATGCCTGGTACAATTCACTCAAATTAGCCAATTATTTTTTCTTACTCTTATTCTTTCCTCAACTTTTGCCTTTGTGTAGGGTAAGGAACTATTCTGTGTCTTCCTACAAGAGTTTGTAAAATGGACTAAGTTTGAGGAATAGGGTTAAATCTATTCTAGACTTTACATTCTCTCTTGATATCTTTTATTATCAAATGTTATTATTGTATTGACTGACTTAGTCTATCTGCCACCTTTGCACCCTCAACATGCAACTGAACACTAAGCTAGCTTCCCAGTGCATCTTGCATCACAATCACTAAAAAAAAGATTCTGTAGTAACAGAAAGTAGTTGACAATTTTGTTGATAATGCAGCTGGTGAAAGAAAATCCAGTGTGCTGCTCCCGTGGCTTCGCAGTGCTAACAGGAGTGAAATCTCTTGGTTTGGTCACTAAATAAATCTTATGACTTTCTATACACAGGCAGGAAAACAGCTGTACTATCAGGTACACAGTCACTATTCCAACTATAACCACAGTACAAACCTAATACCCCCCCAAACCTACCCCCCCCCCCCCCAAAACAACTCCTTCCCCCCTCAAAAAACATTTTTATTAGGACATTTTAGAATGGAGTACTCAACCCCCAGCCCACAGGCCTGTCCAGTCCATGGAGCTATAGCATCTGGCCTACGGTAATCCCTGTGGATCAGGAAATTTGGCAATGGGGGAGCCATTGCAATTAATGCTGCCACCCTTCCCCTGGTGCCAAATTTCCAAGCTCCATGTAACTGGATCCAACCCAGGCTGGGCCTGTTCTGTGTGGGAAGAACAGACCTGGGCCAGGTTACTATCATGCAGCTGAATCAGGGCTAAGTAATCCGCTGCTGTGCAGCTGGACCAGGGCCGTGCCAGTTGTCCCTCTCCTCCCTGCCCCACCCCCACAACTGGATTAGGCTCAGCGCAGCCTAGGCCTCCGCCATGCCTGTTTTACATGCTGGATCTGGCCTACCAGCTGAATCCAGCCCACAAGCAGACCTGGCACTGCCAATCCAGCCTGTAGAGTAAAAATGTTGGGCACCACTGTTTTAGAACACTATGGCCATAAAACACATTTTTTGTCTCCTTTGACAGTGCTCTACATGGAACTAGATACTGCATTTAAAACCAGTGCAGGTACACTAGGGAAAACTCTGCATTCGGTTAGAGCCATGCAATCCTACTGATCCCAGGGAGATGGACTGGGCATAACTGTAATCAGAATCTGGCCCCACTTTCAGCTGCTGCCACAAATGACACAAGCATCCAACAGAGTAGCTAGTACACACAACATGAGACCAAACATCCTACAACTGAATTCAGTGGGGCAGGCAAAGATGTAGTAGGGCAGAAACTGTTCCATGCATTATCTATGCTCTCTTACCTAGTACCTTTCCTCTGAGCATGCAGTGCTCATTTCTCAACTGGCTTAGAAAGCAATTCCAGCACTGTACATATCTCATTTCCTCTGGGGAACAGCATGGCATAATGTTATGCTTTGAATATGGACTGGAAGCCAAGAAATCCTGATTTCTAATCCCTGTCTTGCTACTAACTTGCTGGGTGACCTTGGATTATCCATTTACAAGTGTCGCCTCTGGTCACTTCCTCTCTCTTCTCCATTCCATTGCTTCTACTGCCTCATGCTCTCTGCTTTCCTCCCACCCTATCCTGCCCCATTGTACATTTGAGTAAAACAATCAAAGCAAAATGGAAGAAACTCTACATTGGCTAGTCATTAGTGAGAACTTTGCTCCCATGTTATATACCCTTCTCTCACTTTGTCTGTTTTGTCTATTTAGGACCCAGTTCAGCGAAGTATTCCTACTCAGGATAAGATATTACACACTACACTTAAGTGCTGCCACTTTCCTATATCAGGACCTTAGGGATCATAAGCTCTTCCGGGCAAAAACTATGTTTTCTTTGATATTTATATCTAGTCTAGCATGAAGTGTCATGATCCCGATTGAAAGAAGGTCAAATTACCTCTCTCACTCTGCACTTGTGTGACATATTGGACCTTAGAAAATATTTCTACTGAGAACACAAAAAAGAAGAGAACTTCCTCAGAGCTGTCTTGGCACTACATTGCTAACAGGAGCATTAAACAGTTTCAGGAACTAATGGCATGAGAGAGATTTCCAAGCATACACAAGGAGTCACTGTTGAATACATAGGTGCCAGCATTACAGTGACACAGAAGAACTACACTTCACTGTGTGAGACTACATAAAATAGGGCTAATATTTAACACAGAGAGATACTGTGAAGATTCATTGATTTCAAGGCATTTTAAGATTGATATACTTAGCATCTAGAGTGGTTTCTGTTACACAGACAACTCCTTCCCACCCCCCACTCAAGTGTTCTCTCTCTTAGTGCCCACTCTCACACAGAGCTCATCTTCAGATTACAAGCCAGGTTCCCTCTGCTGAAGAAGGCTGGATACAGGTCCCACTGGTGCCTATCTGTACCACTTCCATTAAGTAACCAAACAGTCTCTTCCCCTCACAGGACTGTCTGTGTGGCCTTTACAGTGCTCGTATACCCTGCTGGCCTAAAAGTGGGTGTGCTCAAGTCTGTACTTAATTTATTTGCATTAGAAATTGCATTTTCACTTCCCTTTCTTTCAATCGTCTAATTAAATCTATGGTTAAATGCATGTATGGCTTTTTTTTTCCAGTGAATCCCTTTGTTTTCAGGGCAAAAAGTGCAGCGCACATTCTGAACAGGCTGCCTCCCTCAGAACTGGAGCGAGCAGGAATTCATGAATGTTGCAAAGACAAAAGCAGCATGTACACATTGTACAGTCCTAAGCACACACAGGACCTTGATCACGGCTGCATGTTTTGTGTCATTTTAATGATGTACAACTCTGGTAGCTTTTTTTCCCCCCCAAAGCTTTATGTAGGAGGCATACTTATGTAATAAAATTCCTGTTTCTGCAGCATTCTCCCTCTACCAAATCAGAAATGTAGGCTTTATTATTCTTCCCAGCTGGTAGGCACTGAATTACTAGTGTATTAACTCCCTTTGCGCTAAATCCTCAGTTTGATTTCTGACTCCAACAGCAGGAAAAACAGCTACAGATCATTCCTGTTCTTTACTTGTGAGGTTGATTCCTGGCTTTCAGGATGGCTTTTATCAGTTCTTAAAGCACCTGCTTGTTAAGGATCTGATTTGCTTCCTAGGGAAACTTGTAGTCATCATGGTTGACTTGTTTCCAGGACTGGTATCCTGGAGCCTCAGGACAAAACTGTTTGACCCCATTTTACTCCTTGATTGCACTGAGAAGGATGGCACACATCCTGTGAAAGGCCAAAGGTACAGACAGTAGCACATTCTGTCACTCTGTTGATTATGAGGCTACCTTGGAGGCAAGGCCTTGGGTACATGATTGATACTAGAGGGGTAAATTCCTCCAACACGTCATTTTCATTCCTTGAAAAGCATGACTTCTGTGCTGTCTGAGCACCTCTGTCCCTTCTGTGCTTGCCTCAGGTGCTGTGTATTTTTTATTCCTAATGATAAATACATTTTCTCCCATTAATTATCCTAAATCCAGTTCATTTAATTCAAATGGGTAATAGGTTTGGGAGAACTGGGAGAAGTAAGGTAAGCAGAACCTGGACAGAAATCATAATTGAAGAAGAAACGTAAGGTACTGATAAAATTACATTACTGTTCTTTTTTAATTAAAGAGGAGCAGCTGCAGTAATGAACACTGGACATTCAGAGACTGTACATTATATGTTGAGGGCTGGCTCCAGCAACCCACAACCTGTTAAGAGAACATTACTGTTGCTCAAGTATTAAAGGCCTCTGTTTTTTTGCTGAAGGTCCCACGCTCAGCTGCTACTGATGTTGTCTGACTGTGCAAGTGGTCATAGTTCACCACAAAATGGCATCTAATTTGGGAAGAGGCAGTGTAGTAGGTAAACATGCACACTCATTGTGTGTGTGTGTGTGTGTAAGTGTTCGTTGGTGAGAGAGAAGGGGAGCTCATGTCATCATGTCTCCCTCTAGTGGCTGGCCCCAGTGATAAATTGCTACTTTGTCATAGCTAAAGTTCTCTTCGCAGCTGGAGTGGCTAAGTTGTATACGGGGAATCTTCCTGGGGCAAGCATGCATAAGTGTGCAGACATGCATAAGTAAGAATCCTCCCCCTCAAATCATGGGGCACATCAGTGAAGCCACTCTCAGGACAACATTAATCCTTGCAGCATGTACTCTCACATGCATAATGATGAATGGCCAATGGATCCACACTGCCCCCAACATTTTCTCCACCAAGAGGCTATCTCCCTCCTTCTTCATTATACTGACTCCAGTAGGTCAGAGTTCCCTCTGCAATTGTGAAGAGGGGAAGGATTTAGTCCCAGGAAACTATAACTTATCACATGTGGTGCAAAGGATGGGTATCTATGTATATGTATTAAAACCTAAGGGGAATATTTCCTTTGGTGTGACTATGCATTTTTCTATATTCACTTTCCCAAGCTCTGGGCACAACCTCACTCTTAGGTTTATCACGCAGTAAGATAATTTCAAATCTCCACTGCAAACTATGGCATCTACTTCCTGCAGGGATCTTCCATATGCCATCAATCAAATGCGGGCACAGTGCTGGGACTGAGTGCAGAGTAGGCTCTACAGATTCCCAGACTTGGGAGCAGAATAATGCCCAACAATTTTACTTTATATATAAAATGATACAACTGAGATTCAGAGATGATTCCTTTGTAGAGAACAGAATTGCTCCCACCTTTATAGTATTTTCCTGCTGTTCCTGACTGATCTTTATTTACAGAGTAGCCTCCAAGTGAGCAGTTCCTCCGAAGTTAGGAGTGATGATGATCAAGAATAGCCCATCTGTTACAGATATTCCCCTGGGTGGATCTAGGAGTGAGGGATGCAGTCAAACCTCCTTTTGGCTGCGATGCACATGCAGGGAGCGCTGTGAACTCCCTGGCTTGTTGGTGCAACTCCTGCTGGAACTGCTGCTTTGGCATGGTTCCAGAACCCATAGGGTGAATACCACTGCCACTTGCTGCCCCAGCCCTCTGCTCACTGTTGGATTTGGGCAAACAGCAACAACCTTCACCCCCCAGGTTCCAGAGCCATGGCCAAGTAACAGTTCTAGCAGGAGGCATAGTGATAAGCCAGTGAACTCAGAGTATACAGTGCATAGCCAAATTGGGGATGTGACTGCAACCCCCTCACCTCCCCCCCTCCCCCACCTTTCCTGGATCCACCCTGGATCTCACCTGGAGCAATCTTCCAATACAGAAGCACTCGTATATGAAACCTCCCTCACAGCACAGCAAGTGAGGCCCGCAGAGTCACTATCCCATCCCAACATAAAATTCCCAGGTACATTGTCAGAACAACTAAGTAAGCACAGACTCAGAGTAGATTCATGACAGCAAAGTGCTCTCACCACATTCCCATCGTTCTCTAGATGCTTAAAGAATAAATAAGTTTGGCCAAAAAACAAGCCAACAGCCTTGTTAACACTACCAGCCTCCCCTCTAAGGGAAAAGAGCAAGAAGGTCCTTTGCAGGCCAGTAGTGTTCCAGGCCATCCACCCAGCTAGCTAATAAGACAGTCCATCTGTGCACATTGGATTGTGTCCTATAAATATACTACCACTCCCTCAACAACCTCAGAGAACGAATGTCTCTGAAGCATGAAATCTGAATTCTATTCGTTTTGTGGCATTCTGAAACGAAGAACCAAGATCATCATCTTATGAAATTTTCCTTCCTTACAGGCCCTCACCCCCAGCTCAGCACATCTAAAAGTTTTTAATTTGAAGGTGAAGTGGGAGTGGGAAGGAGGTTTCAAAGTAAGAATCAGAAGCACAAGTTCTGTTCTCACTCATGTTGTGGCTTTCTCTACAAATGAACTTAAGTTTTTCACATTTAAATAAAGCAGACTCCTTTTCTTGAGGGTACAAAGGGAGGAGGTATGTGAGGGAGGGACAGATGGCATAAGGAAAGATGATGTGACCTTTCTCTTGGAGCTATAAAATTAAAAAGCAAGGTTTTTCTCCTGCAAAGTTTTAGGCAGCCACAGGAATGTATCTGTAGGAAAAGATGGGCTGAGTAAACTGGATAGAACAAGTTCAAGGCAGTGTTGCAGCTTGCTTTGACGCCATTTGTGGAGAGGGAGAGGGAGAGAGAGGGAGAGGAGAGTAGCAGCTACATATTCAAACAGCTGCTCCATGGCTGTCACTCACTTCTCCCCTGCCCAGCAGCAGCCAGGCACAGTGTGAACTTTGGTGCTGATGGGAGGAGAAACAGAGGGAGAACTAGAGAAAGTAGTTATAAACAATGTTTCATTTCCTTAGCAGATGTGTCTAGCGGTGTTGCATTTCTGCTGTGATGGAACAGTGTCTCTTGCCAAAAAATTTGCCTGTGGTCATAAAAGAAGCTAAGATAGGTTGAGGCAGGAAGCTGTCCCCCTTAGTAACTGAAACTGGTGAAAGGACAGCAGTATTTCTGCTTTCTAGTGATAGTGTTATTAACTACTGTTGTCCTCCTATCAAGGGACTGCCAACAACAACGCTATTAATTAAGGTAACAGAAAGATCAGGGTGTTGGGGTATTCATGAATCTTTTGCTGGAATAAAATCCATTTATTTATTTAAAGCAAAGGGTCACTTTTTTGTCTACTGTATTTGAGGATATTTTGTCTGACAGCTTGTGTGTGCTTGAAGGTTAATTAAGATTAAAGGCAGGGTGTGAGTTTAAAACATAATAACTATTCCTAAATAATTATGTGTTGACATCCTTCTTATGATCTAAGTTAAACTAAACTGGAAAAGGCACTTGTGTAGTTAATGCAAGAATGTTTACTTGAAAATAACTATTTATTAATAGCTATTTTGGAATAACTCTCTGCATATGTGTCCTTATATAGAAAAAAATAGTTACTTATCAGTACTCCAAGATGTATTGTCCATAAGCAGCTCCTCACTATGGGAGTATGAGCAACAAGCACTAGAGCAAAAAGACTTTTTGCCTTATCAGTAACCTGTGGAATGTGCTATGGACCTATTCCCTCTTTGTGGCCCATGCCAAATGTACAAAGGGTGGTATATGTGTCCTGCTCCTCATTTTCGTCTCAGCTGCAGAATTTCATATAGTATCTGACTTGAAGGGAAAAGCAAAGAAGGTGCCAGGCAAACGTGAATAGGGGCAATGCCTCTTGAAGAACTCCAGTGACTGGTAACTGCTTTTTCATTTGAACAATTATCCATGTGTATGCCCATCCTCACTGTGAGTGAACTCCGAAATAATGTCCACCTAACTGGAGGTAGGTTTCGGGTCCTAGGCAAAGAGGACTGAAGGACCGCCTTACCAAACACATTATTTTCCCAGGAGGATTATCTGATGGCACAGTGTTTGGTAAAGGTATGAACACAGCTTCAGATAGCCACCCTGCAGATATCAGTTATGGAGACATTATACAGGGAGCCTATGAAAGATACCTGGACTCTGATGGAATGAGATCTGACTGCCAATGGTAATTTTACCCTAACAGTCTGACAATGCAGCTTAACGCAGTCTGATATCTAATTAGATAACCTGTGGGCTAGTATCACTGTGCCCTTGGATCTCTGAGCCAAGGAAACAACCATGGAGACTTCCTGAAGAACTTAGTCCTGTTTAGTTGGAAGGACACGGGCAGAGCTCTCTTTAGACTGAGCAACTAGAACAATGTCTCAGGTTAGGAGGAATGAAGTCTTAGGAAGAACAATGGCAAGCTATTTGGCTGACTTATGTGAAATTCAGTAACCACATGAGGTAAGAACATAGGGCAGATCTATAACAAAACCCTGGCTGATTGAAAGACAGTAAAATCAGGCTCTTCCATGAGGACTTGGATCCATTCTTGCTAGATAATTGCTACAGAAAAAGCTGTTTTCATGGGGAGGTACTGTAATGGCCCCACCAAAGAGAAAAGAATCAAATTCAGGTCCTCGTGGAAAAGTCTCTCATCAGAGAGAGAGAGCCTTGAGCAGACTCTTGAGGAATCTCAGGGCTGCCTGGTTAGAAAGCGCATCATCCATTGACCAGAAGATGATGACTCATGGTGAACCTTGGATGCACTTTGAACTGATGGACTGCATGTTTCAGTTCTACCAGGTATTCTAGTATGGTGAGAATTGAAAACTCCCTAGGAAAGAAATTTCTTGCCGTGCACCACTTCAATACTCTGGTCCAATTAGCCAGATAGCTACGTCCACTCAAGTCTTCGGGCAGGGCGTTCCCATGCTCTCTGAGGACTATCCGGGATCCAGGCTGAGAGACAGAGGGCACATTTACATGAGACACCCACTGCACAGTTATTACTGTCATTTAGTACTTGCATAACCAAGTGCTAAATAACTGCAGTAACCAGCGGTACTGTGCAGTAGCATTCCAGCATGATTGCCTGGTGATGCTTACCGCATGGTAGCTCAATACTACTGTGCAGTAGCTTGTTACTACTGTGCAGTAGTGTTGCATTACATTTTGTGCTTGGCAATGCTACTGTGCAGTAGTGGCAACGGCGCAGTAAGCATCTTGTCTAGACACACCCACAGAGAGCGTAATTTTGAGTGAAGCACTCTCCTTTTGTCCTGGATGACAAGACCTGGGACCTGGGGCACAGAGCACTGATGTCCCTCATTGTCATCATCTGATGGGTCTCCGGAACTGTCTGACCCATAGGTGAGCCATAAAGCTCAGCTGGGTTAAGTCCTATCTCATCTTGCAAGAGCCCATGGAATCAGAAGCATGGGTGTGAAGACATACAACCTACTACAGAGTTTCAGCACATTGGTACCTTCTCCTCTGGCATCCAGACTCCTTGCACCCAGATGGTGTTGATATAAATTCCCCAGCTTAATTAAGAGTCATCTTTCATGACAGTTACTGACAGGTAGGAGGAAGATCATGTAGTCCTTTGCACATACTGGATCAGCCCTTATATCAAGCCAGAGATAGGGTGCAAATATGACTCTTCTGAACTTGTGTTTAGGAATAAAAGGGTCGAGATTTGTTAGATGCAAGGTGGGATGTCATTCTTCTTCTCTCTTTGAAACCAAGAGTGATCACTTTTCTATTGCATCCCTTTCCTGCGGAATTTGCAAGTGCTGTAATGGCTATCTTCTTGATTGATTTACATACACTTCTAGTCACAACTGCTATACATCTTTACCTTTATAGGTCAGTGGTTCTCAAAGTCTTTAGACTAAAGGCACCCCTCATTAGACTCAAGAAACCCCTCAGAAAATGTGCAACATAGACATTTGGAGCAATTTGGAGACAATGGATCAAGTTCTAATCCCTAGTACTTTAGTTCTCGGTAGTGAAAACCTACTGAAGTTGCAGCCATCACTTACACTGAGAGCACATTTGAATTTAACACTTCCTCAGCTACTATCTAAGTTGCCACTTACCACGTTCCTGTGCAAACTCTCTGATAACTGATAAAATCACTAGTATCCTCCCAGCACAGTGTGTAAGGCAGGCCTTTTCATTATTTATATATATATATATAAATAATACACATACAGTCAAATCACAGTGCTTTATAGCCTGGTGCTCCTCTAACATCACTACTTTTACACCAATGGAAGTCCATTAAAATCCTTAAGAGTTACTCCTGATTTACACTAGTATAAGTGAGAGGAGAACCCAGTGCTATAATTCTGTGGGGGCCAACCTTTTCAAAAGGCATGCCATAAGTTAGCTTTGCACCCTCCTCAAGAACCACTCAGATCTCCTTCTCCTGCCTGTTCCACTGTTCTGTTTTCTGCTTCCTGCCCTGTGCTCCTTGCCTGATTGGATGTTTTGCTTTCTGCTTCCTGCTTTATCCGCTGCTGTGCTGCCTGTCCCCTTTGCCAATCTGCTATGTGCCACACATAGGCTGCCCATGCCATTTGTGACTTCCATGATGCAGGTGGGCCACCACTGGACTACACTCTCTTCTCAATCACTCTAGTGTGATTCTGGAATAAATCCACCAGGTGCACTGGAGTTAATATGGACTCTGAAGGTATGAATTATGTCAGATGCCATCCAGATGATTAACATTTAGTTGAGGAAGGTAAAACTGCACTTATTTTACAGATGAGAAAGTCATGGTACAGAGAATTTAAAATAACCCTAGAAAGTAGCAAAGTAAATAAATAAATAGAGAATATAAACACTCTATGTTGGTAAAATAAATAGAAACACCCAGGGATTGTGACTTTCAGTACCCTATTCCAAATACTTAAAATGAGAAGTTAGCTTCTGGGTCCTATATTACTGATTCTAGCACTTTATTTTTCTTGCCTACATGCATTTTACAAATAAAAAGTTTAAATAAATTCACCATCTTATTCTTATTTTCCTCTATTATTCCTATTTCTTGCTAACCTGGAAAATAAATCCCGAGATACAAATTCTTTACTGCACAGAATGTAAAGAGGTGATTAATTTATATATTGTTATATTTGTACCAATGCCTAGCTTTTTCATTCAAAAGGACTGTAATCAAAGAGGTTTTTATTTTATAACCATATTTGTGTGCAAATACATTTCTTCTGCAATGGTTAATTTGCAGGAAAGAAGTGAACATGTCTAATTAACACAAATGCAATCAGCATAAAGGATGGGAAGGGAAGACAAATGAGGGCACTTCGGAGAGGCTGTTGGGGATGGTGTGCTGTTTCACACAATAAAAAGATTCCGCTGTGCTCCCCACCTACAGCTTTTACTGCCATTTCTCCCTTTGCCTCTCTTCCAGAGTTTAGAAACCCTGGGCCAAAGCTATCCCTGCAGTAACTCCACTGGGATTCTAGTGGGCTTGAATTTGGCCTTTTGGGCTAAAATCCTCATTCATTTACTTCCTGGGTAGATGTGACTGTGAAATGAAGAAACTTAAGATATAGTAAAGCTAAATATTCCAAAAATAGTGGGTCAGATCCTTCAATGTTTGAACAGGCAAAACTCCTATGGGAGCTGTACCTAATCAAAAAAGACGTGCTTTTTCAAAAAGTGTCACATTTCTGTCTGACTTCTTTACTTCTAGTTCTTACAATTAACACCTCTGATCACTATAATGGACAGATATGAAAGAAAAAGTATTTTTCTTTAGCTTTTCAGGTTGACATTTTGTGTATAGCTGGGTTTATTGTTGCACTACAGACAACTTCCTCTTTTGTTATTGTAGGTCTTTTATACAGCAAGAAAGAAAGAAAACATTTTTAGACAACAGGAAAATATGGTTACAAATTGGTGGGAGAGAGGTTATGTATAGGTGTATCATTCAAAAATTACTTTTAATTTCTTTTATTTTTAAATTTAATTTACAAGATTTCAAGTTGATTGTGTACCTTTAAGGGCTTCAGTATTCACCTTATTTATTTGCTTTTCCCCTTTTGCTTACCAGATACTCCTACTTATGTGTCTTGTGTAAAAGCCACTTACCTAACTAGAAATGTATTTACTGCAAGAACTACAAAGGAATGCTTTCAGCATCAGAACTGGAATTATTTTCCATCTGTATGAAGAAACTGTATACATTGCTTGCACTTTAAAATGTGCTTATTTAGAAAATGTCTATGCTCCTAAATTTGAAAAAAAAGTGTTAATGCTATTAAGTCCCAAAATATCAATTCACAATCGAAAGACACCTATTTTTAATTCTGGCTGATCTTAGACATGCCTGATAATGGTAAAGGAGAAAAAAAAGAGTATCTATTTCTTTTATTTCCTTAGTTATACGGCACCCAAAATATCATGAACCTTTCTAAAGCCATCTAAGGCTGTTTTCAGTACCATTCCAGCTACTTTCTCCTTCAGCTGAGGATACATATACATATATGTATATGAAAAAGAGTGATCTTAGCTATAACCAAGATGAAGACTCAAGTTACAGGAGGGAAAGCATTAACACACACAACATAATAAA
Source organism: Alligator sinensis (assembly GCF_000455745.1). Classification (NCBI taxonomy): domain Eukaryota; kingdom Metazoa; phylum Chordata; order Crocodylia; family Alligatoridae; genus Alligator; species Alligator sinensis. The sequence continues at coordinate 92,558 of NW_005842424.1, forward strand.
ATAAAGAAACACATGGAGATAGATATTGCCCTGATGTGTGATTCAAACAGGCAGCACTCATTTTAAGGTCAGCATTTGGTCATTTGGATTTAAGTGAACAGATCTATAATGTAAGCAAATTTTCTTGCTGTTCCTCTACTTGCAGACATAATGGTGAAGAACCAGCTACGTCGAAATGCACACTCTGTAGGTTCCAAAAGCAGAAGGGGAGAGAGCAAGGGGCGTGGGATTAAGTCAATAATTATTCTGTTTGAGAAATTGTAGAAGTAAACATCAAACTCTGGCTGATCTGATCTCATCATGGTTTCAAGTAAACAGGTCCATGGACTGTTTCATCTAGTCAGAAGGCTAAGAAACAGAAACTATATTCCCAAATTTCAGAGGCAAGAGTTGTGTGTGTCCTTCCCCATTTCACTAAGCAGGGCATATCTTCACCAAAGGCTCTTCTGGAATGGAGCTGAAGTAATTTAAACTATGGTTCCTTCTACCAGATTTACATTTCCCACACTAAACCCTGCCAGCTTTATTGCTGAGAGCTCTTCCACAAAATGGGACGTTCCGCTTTGAAGACCCACTTTAAAAAATCTAGAGGGGCAGTAAAGTTAAAGTAGAATCCATGGCAACAAAATGGGCTAAACTAAAGCTTTTGCTATCATTAAGAATAAAGGCTCAGAGTAGCTGTCCAATAAGATTTGCTGAATGAATGTAAGAACAAACTGGGAAGCTGTAGAACATAAAGAATTCCTGCT
>NW_005842424.1:93337-157494 GCF_000455745.1 Alligator sinensis
CTCCTTTATATTCAAGTGTTCACTAAAACAGGTTTTGAATATATTAGCTTTTCACATCTTAAGACATAGGTTCAAACTTGCATTAGGCCACACATTTCCATTTCTTCTCCAATGGATAAAGTACACATAAATGGGCAAGCTGGTACCCATGATTCGTACCATGATATCATACCAATATATTCTGAAGGGTTCTTATTATCCCTTCTGGTTCTGAATGCAAGCTGCTTTATAATGACCTAATGTGGTGGTGTATAGGTGAATGGTATAGGACAGGGGTGTCAAACATACAGCTCAAAGAGCTTTTCTATCTGGCCTGCTGCGCTGCTGGCAGGCACCAGAAGTTGTGGGGCCTGACCTACTGGAGAATACAGGTCCTTTGGCCCTACTGGATGGGTGGTAAGTTTGGCTCACTGCCACTGCACCTGGACTCACTCCCACAGGCCCCTTGCCACTGCTGCCACTAGACCCCTCACTGCTGCCACTACTGGACCCCTTCCCCCTGTCACTGCAGCAGCCCTCACACCACAGGCTAGCTCTGGCCTGTAAAGAACCCTGTGGTCTGGATCTGGCCCAGGACCCCCGGCGAGTTTGACACCCTGATACAGAGAGAGAGTCTTGAATCACTTCTATAAGAAAGGTCAACTTATCCAAGGGTTAACTCTGAAACCTAATGATTGCCAGAGTCTTTGCTATGCATAGACATTTTATCAATCTTTTCAACAACCCTCCTTCAAGCTTACTTTAGCTAACACATGTAGGAGTGCAAGAATGGGCTAAGCATTCATTTTAAGGTGTTATACCCCAGTCAAGAATGCCAGCAAAATTGTTAATTTAACCTGTTTTCAATGTTTAAACACTGGCTCAGAACATGGCTGTTTTCTGGGTGTACAGAGGGCCTAACAAGACAACACAGTTCCTTATTACAATTTCAGCAAACACTCTGCTTTAGCCCACTATGCTAACCCCTATTTTTTCATATGTTGGACACGTGAACATGAATTTGGTCTAGATATGAAAACAAAAAGTTTTAAAAACACAAACAACAGAATGTCCAGTGAACTGTACATTATAAAACCGTAGGTGCCTTGGTATCCAAGATGCCAAGTGTGGTCTTATCCAACCCTGTTTGGTCTCTGAAAAAGCATTAATGTGCCCACTTTTGTACCATCATCATTTTAGTCTTACAAATAAGTCATAAACACCAGAGGGCAGGAGAAGTATCCATTTATCTTTTACGTTAACTGTTTTTCAGGGTATTGAGGAGAGTGGAATAGGATTACATTAGGGTACCTATGAGGCAGGATAGGATCTGGCCCAATTTCTGAGATTTGATTACTAGCTGGACTCCACTGAAACAAACCTTCAAGTTTCACCTCAAATGTTTTTTGTTTGTGAACAAATGTTGAGAGGAAAGCTTTGGTACATGACTGGAAAAGAGGAGCAACAAGGTTAGAAATGGAGGATATGAAATGGAGAAATGGGTAGAGCTTCCCCCCCTACAATTTTCCTCCTGGAGGGGCCAAGGAATTTTTTTTTTTAAAATAAGAATGGGCCACATAAAACAAAAATGTTATTTTAAAAAGTACCCATTGACTCTCAGCTACCAACAAACAAGAACAAGAAGCTAACGTTTGCCAGTAACAGTTATCTCCATATTCACCAGAGCTGCTTCTTTCAAGTGTGATGAGAATGTGGAACCTCAAATACCAGGGCATAGTAAATAACACCACATTATTTTCTTTCAATGGCAACCACTATATCAGAGGTCCACATGTGTCTGCAATTAATTTGCATAAGTACCACAGATTTTCCTGAACAGTTTCCGTAAGCCAACAGACTGGGGAAAACTACAAAATTTGGAAAGTTTCTCAACAGACGTTTTGTGTACTTGCCCAGAGAATGAAACAGCAAGAATGGAACATAAAAACCGTCATGCTGGAATGAAACAATGAATCATGTCTCATCACTGTCAGTGGCAAAGAAATGAACCCACACCCCACTTCTGCAATGTATCCAATGGTGCTATACTGTGGCAGCAGAGAGATTTTTTTCTGTCCCCAGGTGCTGATGAAGCTTATGTCCTGAAACATGAATAGTTCTCATAAAATTATATCCTTATTCATAAAGAAGAAAGCCTTCCCTTTACAGAGGACTGGCAGAAGGCCCACGGACCACTTCATTTTCACTTAACTCCTATTTTAAGCATTTGAGAGGTACGTGAATGAGACTTAAGCAATGTGCAGATTTTGTGCCAGTGATCTGTAGTGGAGCAGATGTCCCCTGAAAAGCTCCAGCCCCTTATTAAACCTTAATATGTCACAAACATCCTGAGGCTGAGCGTACCTGAAGCGAGTTATACATTGCATAATATTCGTTCTTTTTATTTCTTTGCATCACTTGTTCTTTAAATCTAAGGTTACTCTTACTCTTGTGTTAGGAAACAGAGATAATAAAGAGCATCCAACTATCCATCACCATCTGAATTCTTTTGTAACTGTAACTGTCCCTCACAAGCTTGCCTTTCTTTCTGAAAATATTATACTTTTTACCACCTCCTGTTATGGATGTTCTGGATCTTTTCAGCATCCAATTATTTTTTGTTTCTTTTATTTGGCTTCTTTTATTTCTAGTGTATCATTTTCAAGATGAAAGAAAAAAAACTTAATACAATGCACAAATTCAACATGTTGGATTGTATAAGGCTATCTTAGCTTGTATATTATACTTTGTAGTTCTCTATAGTGACCACTGCCTGCTACTGTGTAGACTTTTGAATTAACATGAAGTGTCTTCAAACTTTAATGGAAATCTGAAGGATCCCATGAATCCCATGAAAAATTTGCAGGCCTCTTTGTCAGTTCCTTTTGAGAGTATCTCATAATTCTTACTTTGCCCTGACCAACATAAACACTGTCATGTCCTCAACACATGCAGGTGTACTCCTACTTACTCTTTTTCCAGGTCATTTATATATTGAATAACAAACCTAGCACAACTCATGGGATGTTCTGCTTTTAACTTTTTCTGTTGAATCCTGGCTTTTTGCTTGATGAGAATTTGCACTCTTCTGCTCCCTAACCCTTAAATGGTTTTTAATCTATAGTAGGACTATATAATCCATCCCATGATTAGCAAGGTTTTCTTAACAGCCTTTTGTAAAAGACTAACAAAACCATTTTAAGAGACTAAATAAATTACAGTATCTATACTGCTCTCCCATTATCCAATATTTTATATTTTTCAAAGAATTCTAGCATCTCAAGGACAACATTTCAACTTCTAGAAGTGAGATTGGTTTGTGTGTCCCATACTCAAGTACTTTACAATGGCATACTTCAGGTTGGCAACCTACAGCCCATGAACTGGATCCAGCCTATGGAGCCATGGCTTTGGCAGTGGTGGAGGGATTCTCTTTGCACTGTCACAGTCAGGTTCCTGGCGCTCCAGTGTTGACGAGCTCTCCCTGAGCCCTGCTGCATCCAGCTGCCGGTGGCTCCAGCAAAACTGCCCACCCATGCTGCACCTCAGTCGGCCTGCAGGTGTATGCTCACCAACTGACTGCATTTGAGTAATGGGGAGAAGCAGTGGCAGTGGCTAGATCAGAGGTGGGCAATTATTTTAGCTGTATGGTCACTTAATGAGTTTTGACGAGCTGTTGAGGGCTGCACAAAAAAAATCTTTCAGAAAATATCATTTTAACAAATTATAGGTAAAAAACTAAATCATATACTAAAAATCAAAAGTCTACTATAACATATTTTATTTAAAAAAATATTTTTGTTCTGATTTATGTTTTGATGAGTAGTGTATATAGAAGTGATTACACAGTAGCTCAAAATAAAATCTGACTCTTGTATATTGTGTGGATGGAGTCATGGGGGTTGGGTGTGGGATGGCTGCCTGCACGCTAGGTTCGGGGAGCTAGTCTGAGGTGGGGGGAAGGGAGCAGGGAGTGCATGCAGCAAAGCTCACCTGGGTAGTGCAGGCAGTCCATCCCCAGCCATCCAACCCGCAGCTGCCCCAGCCAGCAGTGCTCCACATAATGCTGAACGCCACTCACACCCCACCAGGGTCAGCCTGTGCTGCACACTCATGCATGCCCAGCAGCCCCAGCCCTGGCCAGCCCACACAGTTTCCCAGTGGGACTGCTCCCCATGTGGCTACAACTGCCCAGGCTATGGGGTTGTGCCAGGCACCACATGCCCAGCCACGTTGGGTGTGCCAGGCACCACATGCCCAGCCAGGTTGGGGGGAAGCTGCAGTCAGGAGGCTCCTGCCCCACTGTGCAGGGCTCTAGCTCCAGCTCCAGCTCCCAGCCACCTTCCACTCCCTTGGCCACTTCCAGGTGGCTGCTCATCATGCTGGGCAGACTGACTGGGTAGAAGGCAGCCGGGAGCTGAAGCTGGAGCCCTGCACACTGGGGCAGTAGCTGCCCAGCTGCAGCTTCCCCCTCACCCAGAGCAGCACAACAGGGGCAGGAGGAGGAGGACAAGGAGATGGAGGGAGTCAAGCAGTACCCAGGTGACTACAGCCGCATTGGGAGTAGGTCTGCTGCAAAGTGGTGTGTGCTGGCCAGGGCCAGGGTGGGCAGCACAGGTGACAGCATGGCACGGGCAGCCCCATGTGGGACCAGGCAGGGCTTAGCAATCAATTGGTGGTCATACACCTGCAGGCCAGATCCAATCAGTTCGCAGACTGGATCTGGCCCACAGGCTGTATTTTGCCCACCCCTGGGCTAGATCCTAATATCCACCTGCCTCAGACTTGAGCTGGGTCATTCTGGCACATATTTAATCATTTTTTCCAGAAGTTTTCTAGGTACCTGAATGAGAGTCATGAGCTGGGATCCTGGTTTTCTGTTTCCCATGGAAAAATAGAGAAAACCACAGATTTCCCCTTTTTATCAGAGAAAGCGTGGATTTCTCCTTTTAGCACAGAAACCCGCGGATTCCCTGCTTTTGCCAACATCTCTGCAGGCTGGTTGAGCTGTTTCCAAACATGGCGGGGAAACCCCCAGCCCTGCCCCAAGGGGAAGCGGGAGGGGGAAGGGCAGGGGCTGAGGCTCTCAGTCAGCCACAGCTCTGCTCAGCTCAACTTCACTCATTGCTCCTGGAGCCTGAGGTAAGTGGGGCTTGCAGGGGGCTGGGGGCCCCTCTGGCAGGGCTGGGGGTTGTGGGTCACAGCTGGGGGGGCACCGGCAGGGCTGGGGGGGGCAGGAGATGGCCCCGCCCACACCCGAGCTGGCAGCAGAAGTGCGGGAGCCAGCTCCATGCTGCTTCTGCTGTAGCTGCCTGCTGTTGGGGGCAGGGAGCTGGAGACTTGGGTCCCTGGCCCCATAGCCCTGGCAGCTGGGGGCCCACTCCAGCAGGGTCAGGGGGCAGGAGCTGTGAGTGGGGGCGAGAGGCATGAGTAGGGTGGGGGGGCTGCTGTGGGGGCAATGAGGGGCACCAGCAGGGTTGGGATGACTTTGGGGGCAAGTGAGGGGCACCAGCAGGGCAGAGGGGTCACTGGGGGGGGCACCAGCAGGGCTAGCGGGGGCTGCAGGAGGCTTTTAATTTTAATAACGGATTTGGGGGATTTTACCAGAGAATTTTCGATTTTTTTGTCAAAGAATTTGTAATTTTTTATCAGAGAAAACCAGGATCCCTGGTCATGAGTCTCTTAATTCCTAGGATCACTCTTTAATCCATTTTTTCAAACATTAGCACCTAGCTTTTATACTGGGCTGGGTACATGTAGTTCTCAAAGTCCTTTACAAAGGAGATCAGTTTCATTAGCCCCATTTCTCTGATGAGAACCAGACCCAGGGACAGGAAGTGACTTGTCTAAGGTCACCCAGTGGCAGAGCTGGAAATAGCACCTAGGCGTCCCAAGTCTCAGGCCAGTGTTCTGTATACTGCTTACTGATACCTTCTTACAAGTCCCACAGAGTAGGCAATTATATTTTAAACCATCCAGGCCAGATCCCTAAAATGGTATAAAACTGTGTTGCTCCAGGTGGTCAGAGGAGCAATAACACTTTCCCCTGAGTGAGGAGCTGGTGTGCAGAGTCAATGGCTTATTATTTCATAACTTTTTGTTTCAGGCTCTTTTCAGTTAACTCCCTAGCTGCTCTGTTCCAGTGTGGCAGTTCTGATATTTTTTTTCATTCCTGATTTCTAAAATCTTCCTCTCTCATACCACATTAACATCAACATCTTAACTGTACACAGTGTCTTTCATTTGAAAGGTTCCCAAAGAGCTTTGAAGACTATACACATTTTCATTCACCAAAGTGAATCATCCATGAAGAAGAGGAGGAAGATACACAAAAGCTGTTTATCAGAACACAGAAACACCACATAAAAGTTTGGGAAGGGAATAGCAAATTAAAACTGGAGGAAGAATTTAGGCAGACAAAATATAATTACTGTATACAAGCCTGGGCTGGACACTCCTTAACAACTGTTTTCATACAAGTGTTATTGTGTTACTAGAACATTTTTTTAAATCTTTAGTTACAGATCTCTACAACATGGCTGCTGTTCCAGCTGTTTTACAACAGATAAATGAGCAGCAGTGGCATGCAAGGGTTCTCACAGCCATAACATTGGCTGTATGAGGATTTCCCTGGTGTAAGTGCCACAGAAGACAGCAGTGCATCAGACTCATAAGAGTCTCCTTGTATGGTTCAGGGTGCATGTTAAGAGTGGAAGAAGTAGGGCCCCAGTCCATGAAGAAACTACAGTCTTCAGGTATCATCATGGCCCACAAAGTATTCAGGGGGACTGATTGGAACTTAGTTTCCCCTGGGCTGCGTAAGTTATGTTGGAGCTTCTCCAACCTCAAGAGCATTCCAGTATAGGGAGGATGAAAAAAGTGGCTTTATTCTGTTTTAAAAGGCCAAACCTAAGGCTTTCTGCTGTGTTTATCATCTAAGCCTCTTAATACAATTTATGTGAATTCCCTAGGCAGTGGCTTACAAGCAAACTCTCTACTTCAGGAACCTCTACTGCGCCCTCTACTGCAGCATCTCAGTGCAATACTTATCAAGAAAATGGAGCATTACAAATAGCTCACTGCAGGAGAGCCTGTGGTCTTGGATGCAATTTAATAAAGATAAATGTAAGGTACTCCACCTGGGAAGGAGGAATCCCCAGCACACCTATAGGTTGGGCAGTGTCCTTCTCAGCAGCTCGGAGGCAGAGAGGGATCTTGGAGTCATAACTGACTCCAAGATGAACATGAGCCGGCAGTGTAACGAGGCCATCAACAAGGCCAATCGCACCTTGTCGTGCAGTAGCAGGTGCAAGACTAATAGAGCAAAGGAGGTGATGCTCCCCCTCTATGCAGCACTGGTCAGGCCGCAGTTGGAGGACTGTGTCCAGTTTTGGGCGCCGCACTTCAAGAGGGACGCGGGGAATCTGGAGAGGGCCCAGAGGAGGGCCACTTGCATGATTAGTGGCCTTCGTGATAGACCCTATGGGGGAGAGGTTGAGAGAGCTGAATCTCTTCAGCCTTCACAAGAGACAGCTGAGGGGAGATCTTGTGGCCACCTATAAATTTATTAGGGGAGGTCAACGGGGAATAGAGGAAGTGCTGTTTACTAAGGCGCCCCAGGGAGTGACTAGGAATAACGGGTGTAAACTAGTTGAGAGTGGATTTAGGTTAGATATTAGGAAGAAATTTTTCACAGTAAGGGTGGCCAGGATCTGGAATGGGCTTCCAAGAGAGGTGGTGCTATCACCTAGCTTGGAGGTCTTCAAGAGGAGGCTAGATAGGCATCTGGCTGGGGTCATCTGACCTCAGTCCTCTTTCCTGGCAGGTGCAGGGGGGCGGACACGATGATCCATTGTGGTCCCTTCCGACTCTACAGTCTGTGAATCTGTAATCTCCAACTCAGTACTGACCTGTCTGACCCTTACTTAACAGATGCTATGAAACACAGCATGTCCCACAATATGTCGCTACAGCTGCAAATAGTGCTGACGTCAGTTATGTTATGGTGACTTAACCAACAGCCCAACCATGCTCACTTCGTGAACAAAAGCCTAGGTTTTACCCAGGATGAAGTCTTCTTCCTCTTCCGAGAAATTAGAAATTATTGTTTATACTGCTGACAGATCTTTTTTCCTCCCTGCAGACTATGGTCTATTGCCATCATTTACAGTAAGTAGCAGGATTTGCCCACCACTGTGCTTCAGTAGATTTTGAACCTCTTCTCCAGGTTCTGCATTGGCTATTCATAAAATGCCACTTCCTCCTCTAGTTTGACTTCACAATATGGGATTTTTAGCCATGCAACTTCATTGCTTTATGGTCTTTCACACAAAAATGTACTTTCAAGAGAGCTGATGGACTCTTTTATGCATTGCATTAGTCTTTCAGTTCTGAAAACCAAACGATGTTTCTTACGGAGTTTATTATATCCAAGGATTACACTATTGATCACTTTTCTCTGACTGTGACAATTGAGTCTACAGCACCTATCATTGCCAGATATCCTAGCTCAGCTACTTTGCTGGGGCCAGTATTTTCAGTTTGGTTAACACAGAACTTTCATTTTTCATCTATAAGCATAGTGAACCATTTTAACCTGTTAGTATCCCAGGTCAGGACTGAATGGCTGCCAGAGACAAATTATGAGCAACTTTCATGCTTGACTAGTGTAAACTAATGCTGTAGTGAGCTGCTGAATCTCTTACCACAAAAAAATCAATTACCAAATTCAAAGATAAATTGTACAAAACAATAGAGTGCCCTTCATATCCCCATATCTTAACATGCTACAGCCAACATTTCACCTTCGAAAAGGAAATATGTTATCCCACAACATGGTTAGCAAGATGCATATTTTTAGCATGAACTTCAAGCCCTACAGTCTATCAGACATTGCTAAAACCTACTTGTAACCTGAAATATCCACAGACTAGGAATGAATTCTTAACAGCTATTAAATTTAGAAAAATTCTACTCTCTGGGAAAGATGTGACAAAGACAAATTTCAATAGGATTTAACAATAAACCACAACTTAACTAAGTAATGCCCTCCCCCACTCCCACCCCCTGTCCCTGTGCTAAAACAGAATCAGAGGAGAAACTAAGTGAGACATGTTAACAGAGAAGCACTCCAATTAATGTGTTACAGCTCTTTTAAAACAGAGAACAAACGGGGCTGCTGCTCATGATACTGGAGGATGCAGAGCTGTAATTGTCACTTAGCCACTTAACTCCCTGCTGCACAGCTCACTCACTCATTGTGGTTTATCTCTCAGCCAATTACTGTTGTCATTTGCATTTCAATGTGTGCCATCAGGAGCCAATGCAGAGTCAACAGCAGAACAGGAAACAGAAGCAGAGCAACTAGTTTCTTGAGGCTGACTTAGGCAACGTTTTATGATATGGGGACCCGTTGTTCTCTGTTAGTGGCCTCTTGGTGGCATGTATATTTTGCCTTAAGGCAAGTTCAGAGAACAAGCAGAGAGACCACTTTTGCAACTTTTGCCTGCATGAGGCAATGCTGATGAAAATTCAGAAAGGGGAAAATCCAGGAATCCCATTTATGATGAGGAGGCCCCTATAATGCTCTTCTGGAATGGATAATGTTGGTTTACATGAACAGTGGTCTGAGCCCTCTACCAACCTAACTGCTACCAAGAATTTAAAAGGCAGCATGACAATGGAAAGCAATGAAATGGCCCTGAAGATGCTTTTGGGGAGCTTCTCCCAAGGGAGAGGGGGACCATCCCACAAAGCTACAAGGTGTTTGTCTAAGAATCTAACAAGCGTAGGGCAGAAGCCCATCAGATATGGGAATTCACTTCTTGATACTAAATAAGAAATGTGTATTTGATATAATAGAGAAGGGGGAAGGCAGTGGAAGAGGGATCAGTCAAGAGACGAGAGTGACATGATCAAATTACAGGTTAGAAAAATAACTCTGGCAACACCACTCTGAATGGTTCTGAATGTAGCACGACTTGCATTTATCAAGGCCAGAGAAAAATATGTTGCAGCAGTTGAGACATGAGATGTTGAAAGCCTGGATGGGGAGGAAAGGTTGCATCTTAGAAATGTTACATAGGAAGAAAACACAAAACCTAGACACAGCCTGGCTGTGGGGACCTAAGGCAGTGGTCTCCAACCTTTTTAAGTAGGAGATCACCTTTGGCATTTAAAAGCAACGCAAGATCTACCGTGTGCTACCACCCCCGACCCTGGCTCAGCAGTTAAGTCTGTGGGGAGGGAAAGGGGGGACAAATCAAGGCCGGGGGAGAAAAAATTCTTTGGGGCCGCGCCGCCCCAACAGGTAAGTCCCACCTGGCCGGGGCCTCCCCCAACTCCCCTCTGCTCCAGCCTCTGTAGCACTGTCCTTCACCACGGGGGCCTCAATTTAGCCCCTGACCCTTCCCACCACCGCAGACTGACCTACTGGGCTGGGGTTCACACATGCATGCACGCAGGCACTGCCCCAGCCTTGAATCAACTCCAAGAGTCTCTGAGATCTACCGCAAGAGGCTCTGAGATCTACCAATGGATCAAGATCCATTGGTTGGTGACCACTGAGTTAGGGAGAGGTCTAAGAAAAAGGTGATTTTCAAGGGAAGGGGATTAACAACAGGCAGGATTGGTGGTCATGTCTACAGGGATCAGAAGAGTTGATGGCAAAAAAAGACTTGGTATGGAGGGATTAGGAGCTTTACTTCAGCCAGGCTGAGCTTGAACTGTTAGCTAGATATCCACAGTGAAACATCAGTCAGACAGGCCAAGAATGTAGTTGAACTGAAGGAAACAGGTCTGGAGCTGAGAAGTAAATCTGTGAATCATCACCCAGGGAAACTAGTTGAATTTGTGTTTGCAGGTGAGATCACCAAGTGAAAAGGTCAGTTACTAGGACCCAGCACACAGCCCATACAAAAGTGGCACTGAATGAAAAGGATCCTCTGAAGAACGTGCTTTAAAGAGTGATTAGGAAGCTAGAGAACCAGGAGAGGGCAGATTCAGCAAAGACAAAGGACAAAATTCCAAGAGAAGCATGGTCAGCAGTGTTACAGCACACGGTTGAGAACAGGATACTGACTTTCTGATTGTGTCAGAAAGTTCATTACAGATATCGGTGTTACCATTGAACTGCAGGGGGCTGAAGCCAGACAGGAGAGGGTGTAAAATCGCACTGACAGAGAGAAACACCAGACAGATCATAGACTGCCATTAGTAGTAGTAACAGTAACAGTAGTAGTAGTAATACTACCAGCAGCTTAGTGAAGAAAGCACAAGTTTCACAACTCTGCTTTCATGAAATCCATGTCCCCTTCTCTGTTGCCTTCATCTTAGCACTTTTTCTATTTGTTGCACTTTTATTCAGCCTTCACCTGAAATTAACAGTGAGTATACTAACTGTAGAAATGGTTAATGACTTGTACTCCTGTAGGTGTAAACCTTCATATTCACAATGTATCACAGCTGAAATTTGCTGCCAAGTTTCAGCCACATCTTTAAACAGCCCATACACATCACAATACTTGGTGCTGAGGGATCAGATTCTTCTTCCTAGCTGACAGATAAATGTTCAATTCTGCCTGCGTTTTTCAGCACACTCTGTACAACACTCCATCATCACGTGGTGGAGAGCAGCCACTCGAGGGAATAAGAAAGACCTGTTCTAGCTGGATCTAATTCAATATAGTCTCTCTAACTAAAATAAGATTTCTGATTTCTTCAGCCAACAAGAACCAGATGATGTACGGAACAATCAATTTTATTTGCTGACAAGAGGCATTTCCATGGGTTTTTCCAGAAGTGAGAGAAAAAAATGTAGTGGGCAACTCAGACTGTCCACATACCATGCAAACGGAGGGGAATACAACTAGCTGGAGAAGTGCAAAACAAATTTTACCCTCCTGCTTAGGAGGGATTTCAGGAAAGTTGGCTTGTCTCTGACTCTCAGTAATCTCAGAGCCATAAACTCCGCACAGAATATCTGAAAAGAAATTCTGTTGATGTTTACCTAAGTAAATCAGAAACAATCACAAAAAGAACATCATTATGGCTTCTTTCTTACTAGCAGCCAGAAAAATACTGGGCAACTTGGATTCTCTATGGCACCTAGCTCCCTATTCTTAATTAAAATGGCGCACACAATATGCTCATTTCATGTTGCCATCAGCACCTCTCACAAAAAAGAGAGTGTACTTAAATAAATAATCCAACATGGCTCATAGAATGCAAGTAGCCAGAGCATGAACCTTGGTTAATGAAAGGCCAACACAAAAGTAACTTTCCCTTCCTTTTGTCTCATTTTAAGTGTTTTTTAAATGCTTTTTTTGGCTGACCAAATTACTTGAAACTCTCTATATTAATAAGCTGATCAGTTACTGGCTCCCTGTCTGCAGAGCTGAGCCAACAAACTGCTCTTTTTCTTTTGTCTCCAAGCCAAAAGAAACTTTATGGAGAGTGAATTCCCCCCCTCCCCCTGCACTGAGTCACAATGCATTGGTGATTTGGAAACCTGCCATTTATCACCAGGAACAACAAATACTAAGCCAAACAGTAAATCAGGATTTGAAGCAGGGGGCCTCCAGGACAAGGAGCTCCATCCCACAGCCTGAGTAAGTACTGAGTGGAGTCTTTTAGTCCCAAACACCATAGCTGTGCAGGATTCTGCACCCCCTTTTGTATTCTTGACATTGGGCTCAGCTGACTTCATGATCTCCAACTATTGCATGATACTGAAGTAGTTTACTATGTTACAAAATGGAACATAGGCTTTTTGTGTTGTGATCCACTATATCAAATATGCATAGCTTGAAAGCTGAACTTCTGGAGAGTGTTTTTGCTTGGAACTTCTAAAATAAGAGTGACACAAAGGTCTAGTTCAAGTATAGACAGACAGCAAGCTTTAGTGAACACAGTGGAAATTCTGCAGAGGAAAATCCTCAGGCAAGTTCAATGATAGCTTGGACAAAAAATAAACAAGCTGTATGATGACAAATTAACTTGTATCCATTGCTTCTGAAAGCAAGGAAGTGAGCATCATGTTGTACAGGACATTAGTACATGTTAAATGCACTTAAATGTGAGCAACTACATATTCAAGCAGTAAAACATACTAAATGCACTCATACCATAGCAAATGTAAAGACTTTTTGGACAAGGAGCATCTCCAAATTGTATTAAGTAACACGTGTTCAGTTACCTTTGAACTTCTCCATGGAAATAATACAAGCAATCTGAGGTCCTTCAACATCCCAGGATGCACTGCTCCCAGCCTCTCCACTCCCGCTCCAAGGGTCCTTCCATCCTCCAGAACTCCACTTCCCAGAGGGGTGGTACTGGCCCACACAGGGTACCAGCCACAGGCAACACCCCCACATACCCCAGGGGTGTGTGACCCCAGCCCACATGGCACCAACCTGAGCACCTACTGAAACCCTCAAGATTCGCCAAGGCTCACCACTTTTGTTTGAGTGCTCCAGTGCGAACCACGATCACTTATGAACCAAAACTGAACCAAAGACTATCCTCCTCAGACCCCTGCAGGAGGACTGTGAACTGGAGTTCTGATGAGGTGCTGGGCCTCATCCTGATCTGGTGTGAGAGGAAAGAACCATAGCTACCACCACCTAGGGCACAAAGGGCAGCTGACAAAACCAAACAGTCTGTGAGTCATTGGCCCAGATGGTGGCTCAGGGGCACCAGCAGGACTGGCAGCAGATCTGCACTAAAATCAAGTGCATAAAGACACAGTAAGTTTGAGGCAGGGATGCCAACAAAGTCTCAGGCACTGAGGATCAAAGTCCTCTTCTATGAGAAGCTGTCAAGAATCTTTAAGGAGGACACACATTGTCACTCCTCACCACACTAAGCATTACATACCCACAGGCCCAGTCTGGCATGACAATGATGATGGAGTCCCCTCTCTACCTCCTGCTACCAAAATGGCAAGGCAGAAGCCAAGGTACCTGCTCAGCGGACTTGTTCTCCACCCAGGCCCAGACCAAGGACACACAAGATGGGGACACCTTGGATGAGACCCTCATTGAGCAGGCAGATACAGATATGGACATGGACAACTCAGTGAATAGTGATTCATTGGTATATTTTAGCAACTCCAAGGGAAAGGGTGTCTGGAGGGGTGACTTATGAGTGGTGCATGGCTTAAGGAAGTGCCTAGGTGCAGGAGTCCCAATCAGTATAGATTGCACCCCACTCCTAGGATTCACCAGAAGGGAGCAGGCATTGTGTTCTGCACAATGCAAAAAATAAATTAAAATTGGTGGCACACCCATGCCTGGACCATGGCAACTGTGCACAGGTCAATTATGGTGCTCAATGGCTGAGCCAATTAGAGTTAATCCTAATTAAGGGTCAAAGTGGTGTCTGGAAACCCAATCCACCTGCCTCACCCCTAGACCACTCTGCCTAGTAATGGCAACTTGCAACCTACTCTCTGTCTCTGGACATCACCACCTTTCCCAGGGATTCATCATAACTAGCTATTACTTTCCATGAGTCTAGGGTGGGTGCTGGCATGACAGCTCAAACAAGCAGCAGGACATATCTTGTGGGATCGCCACCTACAAGTTCAAGAAGCTCCACTCTGCACCACTGGGACATGCTTACCAGGAAGATGTTGGTCAGAGGAGCAATGACCTGAAACAGGGACAGACAACTTAGCATGTCAGAGTACCTTCCTAATAGGTGATCTTCACCCACCCCTGGGAACCTCCAAGGAGGAAAGAGCAGGAGAGACAGTAACTAGCTGAGAGAGTGCTTATCATTACAAGGTCCTGCTCTCATCTTGCTTGCCTGTGGAAATGAGCAGGAAGAGTAAGACCCACTGGTTTTCCCTCATATCTTAGAAGGCTCTAACAATTTCAAGGTCTGCTCTACTGTCAATGCACACCTGACAGCCCAGATGTCACAAGTTCGTGGCCACAGCAGAAGTGCTCACGGCTCAGCCCTGTCAGATTCCAATGAATCTGTGAATTCTGCTAAATACCTTGTCAGAAGGACAAGAAAAAGGAAAGGAAAGGAAAGAACCCGTCAGAGTATATTTGGAAATTCCACAATTGACACAAGTTACCTGTTAACTATGGAAACACACTTGAAGGTTGCTTTTATTCTGTTCACTCCTCAGAGTGTATAACAGGGCATGTGTAGATGAAATGGGGGCCTTAAATTGAAGTGGTGGGTTTTAAAAAAGACCACTTCAATTTAGGGCTGATTAAACCCCCGTGTCATGCACACACCCCGCCGACTTACCTGCCTCTGATGGGGAGGGGAGGGGGAGCTGCCAGTGGGTGAAGCGGTCCCTGGGCAGTGGAGGGGGCGGAGGAGGCTGGTACTTCCCCCCGCAGCAGCAGCAGCCCCCCACCAGGCAGCACCCACCCGCAGGCACCCAGCTTAGGCAGTCCCGGGGGGCACCGCAGCTGCAGAGGGAAGCACTGAGCCCAGGCGGCCAGGGGAGAAAAAAAAAAAAAAAAGATCAGGCTCACCGCTTTTCTTGGGTGGAGCCTGCTTTCCTGGGCTGCTGCCAGGCTGCCTGCAGGGCTTCCTGCAGAGCCATGATGCTTAGCTTCGCTTCACAGCTGTAGGGGCTACATCCCAAGTCATTAAAGGTGTATTACGTGCATTTAAGGCACATTATTTCTTACAGTGGCTGGAATTAATGCGCAATACATTAAGGTGTGCAAACACCAACACCATTAATGCAGTGCAAAAGCACTTAGCCCACGTTAAAGTGTTGTGAATACACACCTCTCATTTCATCTACACATGGCCATACACACCTGCTGACAATAATATTAGGGACACTATCTCCCCAACTAAGAAGACAGAAGACAACTCTTGACCTTGCTCATGCTCAACAAAACCAGGAGCACCTGCTTCATGAAGTCTTGGAGCAACCAGAATATAAGCTACTGAAGTCAAGAAACTCATTCAGACAGGAGACATAGGTAATGCTGCAACAGTGTGGAGGTGGGAACAGTGCTCTACAGGCACTTGAACAACACCACAAAAAGTGGGATGACACAGATTCTCATCTTAAGCACTTCATAAGAAACCCAGCACCCTATCCACCCAGGTACATGCTCCCCTCCAACTCATGGACTAAACTAAACAGGATTTACTCTGGAGCTGAATGCTTTAATGCCACGCTCTATAAGACCGGCTTAAAGAAGAGTCCAATATGTGAGTGTGGTGATGTACCACAGACTGCTGACCCCCCCCAGCCAGTCTCGCTGTCCCAACCCCTGCGGTCGACCCTACAATGGAGGATCGCTGTGGCCAATCACTGCAGCTGCTCCCACTTGCAGTGATAGGCCGGTGCTTGCAGGGGGGCACTGGCATTCCCGCCTGCCCCATCGCCTAAGTGGCAAGTGCGGTCAGTGAAGGGGTGCACCAGTGCTCTCAGGGCGCGCATGTACCCCCTATGCATTGCCAACATCTCACACATTAAAGATGTGTAGAGGGGGAAATGAAGTATATGACAGAAGAGAAGAAGAAGAGTTTGTTCAAGCCCAGAAGAGTGTGGGAGGGTCCAGCACTTACGCTACTCTGAGGACATGAAGGGACATACCTGCTCAGAGGGTGTCCCATAGCTGAAAAAGTTGGTGGGGCCAATGACATCAGATGCTGGAGGAGAAAGCCTTTATTTTCAAGTGCTTATTTCAAGTGTAGTTGAAGAAATAAAGTTTGAACAGTTATGAAATTTGTCCCTCATGTGTTTCTAATCTAGGCTACAACCTGATTTACTCACAACCCCAACCCAGCTCATGCCATGTTTTCCCCCTCCCAGTCAGCCTTTGCAAGCTCCAAATACAGGACCCTAGATCCCCCATGCATCTTCAAGTACTCCCATCCCTTGGTCTCCCCCTCCAGGCCATCCCCAAAATAAGGAGCATTAAGTGCAATCACGACACATCTACACAAGATGTTTACTGCACAGTTACCTAATTAACTGTACAGTAAACATCTCAGCACCTACATCTACACGTGCACTCCTATTAGGGAACACAAAACTAATAAACTCTGCAGTAGGGCAGGACTTGTAAATGCAAGTTCTATCCTTCTGTGGAGTTTTTTCATGCACAGCAGCACATGTGTAGACACCGAGCTGGCTGACTGGGGCATGAGGGTGCTTCTGTGCAGGGGCTGCCTGCTGGGTAGTCCTGCATTGAAGCACCCTTGTGCCCCAGCCAGCCCCTCCACAGCCTGGGTGAGATCCCACGCTTGACCACCTCCAGGAAACCAGAGTTCCTGAATATGCAGACTTCATGTATCCGAATCAAGCGCCTGGCATTGATTTTAGTGAAGTGTCCCTGGTGGTCCACAACCTCCTGGAACATAATTGAAAAGAACCTCTTACGATCTGTGTAATCTGAGACACAGTGAGGGGGCACAGTTCAGGAAGCCCATCTATTCAAAGCCAACAATGACCTCATGCAGGTTCCTGAGCTGGATGAACCCAGGCCCCAGATCCCCAAGTAGGGAGTCACATACTTCGTGCATAGCTGTTATTGCCATTGTCCACTCCACACTGAGCTGGTTGGTGATGGAATAGGGGCTACTGGTGTTTGCCAACTTCCAAACCACCAGGGCCATGTATCCCAATGGATACAGGGCACTGAAGTCTGATGCCATGGCACTACAGTACAGGGGGACTAGCTTAGCATAAAGTCCTTGAATGTGCCGTGGGATATCCTAAGGTTTCACCACCACTGCTCATTGTTCCAGGTTCCTAGCCTGAGTTGTTCCCACAAGTCCAAGCTCACCACTAGTACTCAGCAGCAATGAGGTGGGATCCAGTACTGGGCCCACAGCTTGCGTAGCACTGTGATGTGCCTTCTGCAAGTGGGTCAGCATGATGCCCATGGCAGCATCACAGTCCGCAATATAGCGCCTCACCAGGGCCAGGAACTTGTGCCGCAAAAGCATGGAATACCTGTGGATTAGTGGCCAGGGGCAAGGATTTTCTCAGTTCTGCCACTCCTCATCTCCAGAAAGCCCCAAGAAATCTGATCCCAGCTAGAACAGTCAGTCAGAGAAGAAATGGAGATCTCATGCCAGGTAAATAAGGGATTGGAATTCATGTCCTCAGTGAAATGGTCAGAAAGTCAGCACTGCACTTGGCTGTTTTTGGCCACTGTCAGAAAACTGGGAAAAAGTCATTCCAGTGCAACATGCTGGGACGCATGAACAATGCGTGCCCCCCATGGCTGGGGGGGCATGGCAGTGGCAGAAGCGCAGCAGCAGTAAGTGGGAGCATCCACAGATGCCACCGGTGGTGTTGGTGGCGGGGGGGGCACTGACCAGGGGTCGGTGACCACCCACAGATGCCGCCAGCAGCGTCATCGGTGGCCAGCGGGGATCCCAGACCACTTGCAGACACTCCCAGTGGTGTTGGCGGCGGGGTGGCAAGCAGCGACTGCCTGCAGGCACCTTTTTGTAGGGGGTGCACGGCCATGCTCAGGGGGTGCACGTGCACATGAGCTGTGCATGTTAGGGTTTGTAGTAAGCATTATCGTGCACCTGCCCAAAACACATCCTAACTTTAATACTGCAAAACATTTGACAGATTTAACATATGCAGTGTCCTGTGTGCCGAGGCCATGATTTAACATGGATTCTAGCCAAAAACAGACATTCAGGAATGCTCTGCATATGTAGCTCAAACCAAACCAGCAATACACTACTCATCTCATGCCAAGTAGAGACTAAGTAGAGCTGAGGTTTTGTGAAACTTACTTCATTTGTGGAAATCAGGAAATCGGAAATCAGGCTATAGGTGTCAGTGCCAGGTTAAGATGTAATTCAACAATCTCACTCAAGTGAAGTACTACTTTAACTGGAGCTTACTGCCCCTTCAGAGATGGAGGGATGACGCTCAAGTGCTGCTGATGAGTGAGCTTGTTCTGCAGGGGGGCTCAGCAACTGTCAGTCACTCAGATGACTCAGGTTGTCATTTTGCCTTCACTGGAACTAGTTTAATTCATGAGTAGTTAACAATCCCAGTGTAGATAACTCCAACTAGCTCTGCATAGCCTTAGGGTCTTCCCAGTTTCACATTACAGCTATCATACTAGGTGCAGGTGAAGGAGCTTCCTACCTACTACCACTGGCAGGCTATGTGGGAGTACAGTGGAATGCTCAACTTCTCTTTCCATCTGTCCTGCATGATGCGGGTACTGAAACAACTTCCCCTGACCTCAACTTGTAAACTATGTCTATGTGGTACAGTGCAGTCAGTCAAGGGCCACTTTTGGTGCCTAAGCTTGCCCCAGAGCTAGTTCAGGATCTCCAACTGGCACTACCGTTGTGGCCAGTATCTCCAACTGGCACTACCCTCAGAAGCCAAGATGAGCACAGGGGAAGCAGAGGCCTGGCTCAACAGTATATCTTCCCCTCATTTAGAACCCTGCTGCATCAGCTTGATTGTCCAAAGCACTGGGTGAGGCACAAGGAGTTGGTGGGACTAGGATCTTCCCCACACAGAAAGGGAAGATTTCAAAACATATTTTGAAACTTATGTAACTTCATGGGTTGCACAAACCAAAGCCAAGAGTCACAAAAGGCAAATAAAAGATTTCTTCTCTCTCATGCTTCTACTTTCTTCTTTCCACTTTTGTCCAAATATATCTTCTTCTGCCAACATTTCCATCACATCCAGCTCTCTCTGTCCCCTTTGCATATATAGGTATTTTGATTAGGAAGTAGCAACTCTTCAGTCTTCAAGACTAGGCTGAAACTCTTCCAAGAAGCATTCATCTGACAGTAGTTCAGCACCTTTAACGCTGATTCCATCCACTTATGGAATTCAACTGGATGTTAAGAGAGTTTCAGACCAGTTCTTATTTGATCCGGATTACTTTACTCACTATCAATTATCATATGGCAACTTAAAAAGTAAGGATACAAATCTAATATAACTGACTCTTACTAATATCTGTAATTTTTTTAAGTTTCAACACAGTTACTCTATTTTTAAATAGTAAACAAAGAGGCTGTAACAAGTCCACAGGCTGCAAGCAAATAATGAATTTATTATATACAAAATACTTAATTAAAAAGAACACCAAGGTTCAAAGTCAACTACTTAAAAAAAAAATCCGGAAATTCCAGAATTAACGCTGCTCATGTAAATTTAATTACTCCCTTTGTGCATATATGTTGTGATATGGTCTTTAATTAAATGAATGCATACTATATTTTCTTCATAGGCTTCTCACCACAGTAACAATGGTACTCAATTAATTACCAGCTATTCAATATTTTGATTTATTCTCATCATTGTTTTGTTTCAATAAAAAGAGAAGAAATATTAGGGGATACAACAAAAAAATTCTCAATGTCTTTACACATTCCTCAACTCTTGGTCTTCCTACAGTACTTCCCACACTTGTTCTTTATTTTTGTGCTTTACAGATGGACTCCCAGATCACAAAATAGGTGCCTCATGTCAATTTATTGAGGAAGTATCAAGGCTCAACCTATTTTTGGCCCATGTGTTCACTACACTGGCCACTGCATCAGTGAAACAGCCATTGCCAGGAGTACACATTTTTAAAAGCTTATTTTTTATTGTTCTAAAATGTCTAATTTAGTTGACACAGTACCTCAGTTTTTCATCATCTAGTCTCCCAAGAGCACTCATGAAATTAGTTTCTTCCCCCAACAAATGGAACTTTTCAATATTTAAAAATCAGTCATGTATGGTGGGTGCACTTGCAGCTATTATTCGATATCTTTAATGACAATTTTGCCCTTAATGTTAAATACCACACATGTACTTGCTGGAAGGCATCTACAAATAACAGCTTTGTCATTTTACTTAAAATTCTTTGGACAAATTTTTCACACCTTGATGCCTTGAATGAGGGTACTAGATCCACACACGTGCACCTAAATATAAGTCTTTGTTAAGGGAAACATTTAACTCCTCCTCCTTGGTGTAGAGAGAGACAATGGCTTGCCTTTGCTCTGGCCTTGACAAAGGCATTCTTGCCACAGGGTGTCACTTTTCTAGATAGTTAATTTGACAACCTAAATCCCGTTCTTAGATTCCTTCACTACTCTCCCTTGTGTAGTACATTGCCTATAAGCTACTTTTCTTCACTTTCAAGGCCCGTTGTAGACTATACCAGAGGTGGCCAAACTGTGGTTTGAAAACTGCATGCAGCTCCTGGGCAATTTAAATGTGGCTCCCAATAAAGAGAAGCAATTAAATAAAAACATTCTTTTTTTCCCCTCTCTCTCCATCTATTATTTTCTGGGTTTGATTTTTTTTCAGTTCTTGCTTATTTATACTAGGAAATAATTTAACAAATTCCACAAGATCCCGGATTATGGCAAACACATCTTGAAAGCTGCATGTCTTGTGGTTCTTAGCTATGTCTAGATTTTAATTTGTGGCTAGAAAGGCTGGGAGGTTTGTGCTCACCCCCAGACTATGCTCTCTGCTAGTACCTTCTCTTATTCAGTACTGAGAGGTTGATTCCAGCTCCCACTCTGCCTGCAGTGACAGCTTCTATGGCCCCACTGTTTGAACTTTTAAATAAGCACCTTAAAGCTTTCTCCAGTAGGGCTCCTCATACTCCTCTTCATAAACGTCTGCAAAGCCAATGTATAGTTCTTCATCAAATATCTCCTTTGCTTGGGTGCCTACAAAAATTGACCACAGTTGAGTGTCTGATGTGCCAAAAGCTCTGCCTATTATGCTGACAGTACTGTCTCATTTTTGTGCCCATCTGTTACTTCCTATATTATATTTACAAGCTCTTTGAAGAATTAGTAATTATCAGGATTATTTTTTGTATTATTTACAGTACTATCACTGATCCTAGAAGCAACTGGCCACATCCAGCGATGCAATCCACAAGTGTAATACATGCATATGCCTTAAACTGGCTTCTGTCTATCAGCTAGATTCAGGGCCACATTAACCCTTTAGTGGGCCCTAGGCAAACAAACTTCTGAGCCCCAGGCCACTCAAGATCCTCCTCCCCCATCCTGGCACTGCTGCTCCGAGGTGCTACAAGGAAGCAGCCACCACTGGGGCGAGGCCAGCAGAGGTGAGGGGAAGGGAAGAGAGGTGGATGGGGCCATTCCCATCGCTACTGTGGAAGGAAGGACTGGACCCCCCACAGCTCAGGGTCCTAGGCATGTGCTTAGTTTGCCTATGCATTAATCTAGCCCTGGCTACCTTCCCACTAGGAGGCTGCTGAGTGGTAACAGAATCAAAACCTTGTGGACAAGTTAAGGAAGGTCACCTCCATGCACAGGGGAACAGCACAGAAGAAGGCAGACAGAACATGCATGAAGCTGTGACTGCTGTAAATTCTAGCAGACCTGTGCTAATGTAATCTAGTTAGTATGCCCAACAAGACCAGGGAAGATGCATAACAGCAATAGGCAATCCTTGTCCGGCTGCAGGCTGGAATGACCTACCGTGAGTCAGAAGCAGGCAGGTGGGCCAGCTCAGGGACCAGTTCACAGTCACCACTTTTCCCCATGGCAGCAAGGGGAGAGGAGTGCCCTTGGCCAAAGTCCCCTGCCACCAAATGCCACGGAAGTCCCATAACCATGGGCCTGATCCATTAGCTCTGTGAACCTGATCTAATGGCTCTGTAAGCCAGAAGCGCATTCATTGTGGTATGGACACCGAAAAGCCAAAGACAAAAATATCCAATTACCCATGGGGGTACGCTTCTCACAGGGCAAATCACTCCCTCTCCGATCTCTCAGTTCTAATCCTCAAAGGGAATTAACAAACCACCTTTTGTAGACGAGCCTACAAACTTCACTTCATAAATCTACTGGATACAAAAAATAATGGACTTAATATAGGCACTATATTTATGACACGTTACAACCTGACTAACATATAACACACCAGGTACTCTGCCTGTTAGGTGACCACTTGTTTTCCTTCACTCTTCCCTCCCTCCTCCTATTTCTACCCTTTGTTTTCCACTCCTTAACATCTTCACAGACTTCTTGTTTACCTTAGCTTCTTTTCTGCCTTGGAGAACACATAACATCAGCAGACTCTCCCATTGCCTGAAGAAGGGTGTTTGTGCCTGAAAGCTTGCTAAGAACTTTGTTCCAACTATTTAGTTGGTCTAATAAAAGATATCACGTCTACCCAAAGAACCATGCCTGCCTATGTCCTTAGACCAACATGGCTACAACCAACAACCCCCAGTCACACCTAACTGCACTCTACAAACATACATAAACAGAGAGCGTGTCAAAGTTGTCATCACTGACAATTTTGTCAATGGAAAAGACAGTGCAAAAAAGGTAACTCTGATAAGTAAGGAGGGACAAAGTTTACTGGGCTTTTCGGGAAGCGCTGTAAAGTTTAACACTGATGTAGAAACAAACCTGAACTGAAGAGTTCTCACAGTAGTCACTGGCCAGTGGTGGCCTTAGGGTTTTTGGGGCCCTAGGCAAGTAAGTCATTTGGGGCCCCTTAGAGGCTTAATTTTGATGACCTATAAGCAAGTCGGACATTTTTTATTTCAGTTTCACTTTCCCCTATCCATGAAATGGCAATGAAAGTATCTTAATAAAATATTGATAATACAAAGAAAGAGTTTTTTTAACATTGCGCTATATTCTAAGTTCATTCTAGGTTCAACATTTTGGGGCCCCCTAAATTGTGGGGCCCCGAGCGGTCTCCCGGTCACTTGGTTTACCCTTTGCCCTCTAAGGCCACTGCTGCACCAGCCTTCTAAAGTCTAGGAAATTCAGGCTGTCTTGCCCTATTATTGTGTATGTGAGGACATGGACTTGGTCAACGGAGACTTGATTCAGTGATTCACTTATGTCAGTACAACCTAATTAATACATGTCTATATAGTATTGGCCTATCTCTGCAAACAAACTAAATTATGCTGTTCTAAGTGTTGAGGAAAGCACACTGTAAGTGAATTCAAGGCTCTTAACACTAGACACAGTTACTTGGTTTAAGTGGGTCTTAGTGTTAAAAGTCCTGCTGAGCACTTGGAAATGTCTGTGATAGATGCACTATTCAGAGTGCTGTGTTTAATTCACTGTTTTGCACGTGTTATGATGCAGCAATATACACCACTGATTCTACAGAGCGAGGAGGCATTTTCAGAAGGGAACACTACATTTCTATTTTTTCTGAGTTTCTCTAAAATTCTCTCTGTATATACCCATTTCCAGATATGTGCTGATCTATGAAACTTGATACCTAAAATGAAACCTACTTTGTTCACCAAATCCATTAATGTAATGTTGTAACCAGCAATACTAGTGCAGCAAAAGCAATCCTCAACTGTATTGAAATTGTGAACACCATATATCATGACTTCTGCTATATGTCATTGTTCTTAGACATAAGATTTCATTACATAAAGCCTGACAACTGAAAGTAAGTGGAGGGAGATCCACAATAATTGATTCTTGATTCAGAATGAGGCAGGAACTGGGGCTCACACCCAAACACAGACACTCCTTCGTGGCAGACAAGCATTCTGATGGTTGTTGGCTTTGTTGTAACAACAGGAAACCTCCCCCACCCCACTTTGTTGTACTGGATTGTCTGAAGCAGTTACTAACTGGCTTTTAATCTCCTTTCAGAGGCCACTGACTATCAGCTAGCTACTAGAACACATTACAGAAGCCAAAAAGTGTAACACTTCAGAAATGCATCTTCCTTCAACCACCACGCAAATATACTTTAGATTCAAAAGGATTGAAAGACACCAAGGCATTAGAAACCACTTGTGTGTGTGTGTGTGTGCGCGCGCGCTTAACATACAGTATAATACACAAGTGATTACATATTGACATGATTTCATATTACTGTATTTTATTTATAATATTTTATATTATTAGCAATTGCAACAACTATGCTGTTCTTGTAGCCAATTGGTATCAGGATGAATGTTAAATAATGAATAAGCATCAGGCTTAAGTCCAGTAACCATTATTACATCTGAAATCTGAGGATAGAGTAAGTGCAGTTTTATTTAGAGGGTTTTTTGGTTGTTGTCGTCGTATGACTAAACTGCTTTTGTGAGTCAAGGGACTTCGTATTTGCCAGCCAAGATTTGGAAGGACTCCTTCCTTACCTTTAAAAAAATATAAAGCACTATCTGAGCAAGCTAATAAAAGGCTATAGTACAATATTTTCAAGGCACACTTTTATGCTGAGCAATGGTCACAGTCCATATTATGAGCAGGTAGACCATTTTAGCAGGAATATAAAAAATCAGGGAGGTCTGTGATTCTGCAGTGAACTGCAAGCTCAACTGGGATCCATATCACTTTGAAAGACGTAATCTGTATTGTCCATTTCCCTCCGCCTCCTCCTCTCTGCTTGAGCACAGATGGTCAAACCTTACAGCTAACCCTGAGCAATGGATAATGAAATAATAACTCTGCTCAGCCTACAGCCTCTGTGGTTATTTTCAAATTAACATCCAAACTGCATTATCAGATTCACCACACCAGAAACAAAATTCTAGTTTACCAGCCAGCCCATCCTGTTAGTCAGGAAATGGTTCTAACAGTTACATTTCTACACTTTTCCACTCTTTAAAGTTGTGTACAGTTACTGTAAACATATGCATCAAACCACCTCTACTTTTTAGCTTTGAAGAAATAAGAAAAAACACCAGACTATTTCTGAATACTAATGCCAAAACCATTACAAATGCTAATTTGGTACCAACAACCTATGATTAAAAAAACAATAAGGTACCTCAAGCACAAGAATTAAGGCATCATCATGAGGCACTCTCTCTTTTTCTTCACCAAAAGGCAACTTACATCTATTTATTTTTTGCTCTTGAAGATTTTAACACTATATTAAAGATACAGTCCTTTAGATGATTTAATCCAAGGCTCTTTAGCCTTTTACTGGTGGCTGGCTGAATTGAAGTTGAAGATCCTACAGCACTTTTGCAGAAAGAAACAGGGAAGTCAACAGTCTCTCAGGTAAGACTCCCTCTCACCAAAAATGGACTGATGTTTTAGGCCAGGGGTCAGCAACCTAGAGCCCATGGGCCAAATCTGGCCCACAAAAGGCTGTGCCATGCAGCCCTTCCCCTTCATAATGCTGTCCTCAATTACGGAGCCTTCTGCTCTGCCACTTTTGCGCTCATCTCACTGAAAAAGGTTTGGGAATCTGAAGCAAAAGTGAGTGCGGGCAGCTGGCTGTTCCAGAGAGGTGGAGACTTCTGGCCCATGGCCACAGCTGGGCCAAGCTCCAGCTCATGACAGAAAAAGGCTGCTGACCCCTGTTCTAGACAACACTGGAGACCTAATCACTTCTTGACATTGAATTACTGGTACCTAAAATTCAGCACTATGTAAAGATGCTTAAGATTTGGGGAGTGTTAAATAATTTAAAGAATGATTGAGAATATGCACTTTGGTATCAGCTGTCCAGCCAATGATCTCACAGGCTGTTTGTAGATGTTAAAAAAACCAAACCAAACAAACCAAACCAAAAAAAAGTGCTTTACCAAAAGAAGCAGCGCGTTACTTCAACATGGCTTTGCAGTGTCTGTAAAGCAGGGCTTTTTGGCCATTTTAGCTAAAGCTGATTCAATCAGCTATTAAATAAGTGTCAAAAAAGCCCCACCATAGCACCCAACATTTACAGACATGGGTCACACTGAGTTAAAGTAACACACTGCCTTTTCTGGGCACGTGCACAACTGGGCACAGAAACGCACTGAATTTACAGTAAAGCACCAGATTTTGGGGTGTTTTTTTCATATCTGCAAGCACCCACAAAGTTTACTACGAATAATAAACCAATATTTACGTTTTAGTTGTATCCCTATTTTGCAGGCTGGAATACCAAGGCCCAGAGTGGTTAAGTGAATTCCCTAAGGTCACATACTCATCAAAAGCAAAGCTAGGAATAGAATTCTTACTGTTCACTCCCGTTTTCATGTGCCCTACCCACCAGTCAATACGTTCTCTCAATACTATGTAAAACCACATTCTGTTGTAGTCTCATTCTTTGGCATAATGTCTAGCCCACACAATGTCTTTCATCAAAAGACTAGAAAGGAAGATAAAAAACAAGTTTGGAGAGAATACTAACCAAGATTTAAAAAAGAAAGACTTTTGGCCTGCTCCCATCCCTCACACCTTTTCCCTCCATCAAAATCACTAAAGCCCAAATCCTATTGCACTTCTAAGGCACTGCACTGGTCCCAAAGGGTGCCTATATATGAACAGCGAGGTTGCTCTGACACGCTGGAATTCCAGCACATCGGAGCAGACTCGATTAATCAAGTCTGCTGGAGTGTGGCATGTGTAAAAGTGCCCACAGTGCCTAGGTGCTGTACTATTCCACCTTCCTCAAGTCCCAGAAAACCCAAAATGCTCACTGTTTTTTTAGGATTTACTCTCAAGGTTAAGGTGAAGGTACGCTAGAAAGTCTAGGTGTTAATTTTCTGGGACTTGAGCAGGGTGGAACAGGTTCTCACTTGAGTGCCTTAAAGGTGAAATAGTATCTGGCCTAAGAACTTTAGAACAGGTACTAACAAACTTGCTTGTTCAAAGAATTTCTGTGCCACTTGACAGTGGTTTGTGGATAAGAAAAAAAACCTGTCAGAAATGGAAACAAACTACAAGGTGACTACTAGAGGTGCACCAATACATCAGTCCCATATCAGATAAGCACCAATACAGGGAAAATTGACAGTATTGGAAAATCGGCTTTTTTTGCCTGATGCAGCTGATAATGCCCCGTGCATGTGTGCAGCCACAGCATGCATGGGGCCAGGAGCACAGCCTGGCAGCTTGGAGACCAGCATCAGGCTGGTAAGTCTGTTGTGGGGGAAGGGGTGGGGGGAGGAGAAACAGCATGTGGGGGGAGCAGATCGAGGCCACTGTGGTGAGGGAGGGAGTGGGGCAGGGGCAAGCACTGCACAGCTGGGGTGGGGTGCAGGATGGAACTGCGAGTGGCTCATCCAGAGGGTGCAGGGAGGGGTGGCTCCCACCACTGCAAGCACCCTGGGAGGACATGGGGGTGCGTGTGCTCCCCCGATCGGTGCGCAACGCGGGGCAAGCTGCCACTGTGGGCTGGGGCTGCACTGGGCTCTTGCTAGCAGGGGTGTTGGGCTGGGGCTGTGCATGGAGTGGTGGTGGTGCTGGCGCTGGAAGGGGGACTACAGGGATGCTACGGCGAATTTTGGGGTGACTGCAGCCCATCCCCCTAGCCTCCTCCCAGCACCACCACCACCTGCCCCAAGTACTGCCCAGCTCTGCGCCCCAACAGGAAGCCCCGGCCACAGCCCTCAGTGGCAGCTGACCCTCACCCCACACGCAGCTCCAGGGGCACATGCCCCCTCCATGCCCTCCCAGCGTGTGCGCAGTTATGGGAGCTGCCCCCCACCCCGCACCCTGCCACAAACTGCTCATGGCTCCATCCCACACTCCGCCTCACCCCCACTGAGCAGTGCCTGCCCCTGCCCCACTCCCTCCCTCACAGCAGGGACCTCGATCTGCCCCACCATGCCCCTTCTGTCCCCCCAATCCTTCCCCCACAACAGACTTACCAGCCCAGCACTGACCCCAAGCTGCCCAGCTGCATGTTGGAATCGGATTAGTATTGGCCGATATGGCTGGTTAAAAATCGGGCATCGGTATCAGCCCAAAAAATCTCTATCAGTGCACCCCTAGTCACTGTGTCCATTTTTCTACCAGTCCAAGACTGTTTTCTACATTACATGATCCTATTAGGTCTTGGTATTTTGCTGCCTGCAAACTTACTATTGATGAAGAATTAAAAAATGGTCTGCATTAATAGTTTCATTGCTAGATTCATAAGCCAACATGTGACTCTTAAAAGTTGCTTATGGAGAGCATACTGGAAAACAAAAGTTCCTGTTGTCAATAAAAACCAGTTGTGCAATATAAAAACCCAATGATACATCAATCAAGACATCTAATACTGGGTTTGTGAGTCTTGAGAAATTGAATAGTAGATCAGAAAGCACCTAGCCATGCAATTAGGAATCATTTACTATCGTTTGAAAATTGTGGCTACCTCATATTGGTCATGGTATTCAAACAATAAAAATGGATATTTAAATGCATAGCTCAGTATTTTCAAATCTACAGTTCAATGTCTCATGACTCCTGAACCCAGCTTTAGTCTCTCCCCACTGATGCATCACTAAACAATAGTCTTTTTCTTGATCATGTTTTGCTTCAGTGCTTTTCACTTTCTGATATTGCAGAAGCGAGTAAGACTAATGCCAATAACACAAATACAACGCTTGGTCAAGATTAAGAGCACTCTTTAGATTCAAGTTCACATTTCCTAGTGATTTCACACTCTCATACTTGTGGACAAAAGTTTTAATTTGCTTTCTATTCACTGATTCTTCTGATGCCTTCTTCTTGATACTGTAAGTGGCAAGACCTGCCTTGCTTTCAAGCCGATGGACCAGAGGACAGTTAGCCCTGCCAAGAGCAGTTATGTCTCCTGCTGTGCTCTTTGTAAAGTAAGTCACTTTCCCCCTCACCTTGTTCCTAGCAGCTGATTTCACAACTTGCAGTCTAACAGAGCAGCAGAAATGTATGATATGTCCCTGGACAGCAAAATACTCTATGTTCAAAAGCAACGTTGATTTTTCTCTACAAACGTCTGCATAAAGGTATGTTCTTACAGGGCTACACTTTAAAGCCAGGGGAAGTCTCACAATAGGAAATTCTGGGTTAATGTAGAACATAAATTCATTAGTCATGAGGGGGGGACACAAATAAGCTAATTTGCCTTTGACTCTGATCTCCCATAACAAGAAAACAAACTGCGACTGCCTCAGAATGTGATAAAATACCAAGACCAGAAATTTCCAATTTATTTAATGAATTCCCCAACGAAATGCTTAGGAGGATAAAAGTATTGTACCAAGAAAATATATCAAACCCAAATACAGTAATGTTTAACTTTTCTTTCATGGTTATTATTTGGATTCTTATTGTAACTGCTTGCAAAGAGCTTGCTGCCTATCAGAGAATGCAGGCAGGTCATTAGCTAGTCTGAGGCACTAGTACTTAGCAAAATTACAGAGATTTATTCCTGATGTTAAAATTAGTTAGTATTTAGCTCATGAGCTGGTGGTAATGAAGGAGTCAGAATTTAGTTAAACATGCTTGAATGAAAAACAATGTTTCTTTTCTAGCAATGCAAATGGACATTTACTTTAAGGCATCTTGAGTTTAAGAGATTATTTCACAGCTTTAGCTGCAGTTTAGGGACTCTGGTACCATTTCTGCATCTGGTCACCTCTCTACCAGTGATTTAATACTGATGTGCAGTAATTAAGGTACGAGCCTCACATTCTCTTGCAGAATGCCAGGGATTTCTGAGGTTGTATCAGTTAAGAAGGTATTTATTTATCTTTTTCCCCAGCACAAAGCATGATCTTGACATTGGGAAAAAGGCAGAGAAATATTTGTTTTAATGATTTGTCTGTTTTGTTTCCTTAAAAACATTTTGTTCACATAAAGAAGTAAAAGAATTCTAAAGAACCATGCCTCAACCATCTAAAGCTTTCGCAAAAAGCTGCTCCTAAAACTGGCTAGCTCTCCTCCACCTGATCCTATAAACACTGCTGGCAATTTTTTCCCCCAATGCCTCTAACATATTTTCACTTAGCACCAGTTTGATGTATAAGATCTGACAGCCAGGCAGTTATAGGCCACCTGCATCACTGTCGCCATGACAACAGTGAAAGACAATCCATGATCCCATGCCCTGGTCACACGTTTCAATACAGCTTATCTGTCCAAAGCCACTGAGTCTAATGGAAGAGAGTAATTACAATCTTCCACTCATTGTCAAAATTCTCACCATATAATGCTCTTCAAAATTATTTTATTCCCCTCACATGGCTGCTTTGCAAAAAACGAAAAGAAACCTCAAGTGGGTGTGCGTGAGGGGGGTGGGGGAAGGAAGGAGGAGAGAAAAGAGAGGCTGTGACTGGTATAAAAATGTAACAATGTGATCGAACTGTCCCTTCGCAATGTTAAAGGACTAATCAGAAGCAGAGGAATGTACCAACTAGTAAGAGGGATAAATGAAAATTGCTCTATTATTCTGAGATCATCACTCAAGATACTTCTGGTTCTACGCTGGGGGAGAAGAGAGGCAATCAACTACCCCTACTTTGCCCTCCCCTTCCTAGAAAAGTTTTTCCTATGCAAAGTGAACACACACAATACTGTGCTGTGCAGCAGCAGCAGCTGCTCCTCCATGGAGCGGCATGGCTGTTCAAACTATATTGTCCTTAGGAACTGAATCCTAAGATCTACACCAACAAATGGCTTGGCTTTCTCCTCATTCCTATTACCTTCACCACCCCCAAATGAAGATATATCTCTATTATGCCCTTCCCTGACTACCCTTGTGATATAATACCCTAGAAAGGAAACACCGCCTGTGGGAAACAATGTGAATCTCTTATCCAGAGCTGCATACAGTTCTAGGAGATTCAAAATTAAAGTTTTGCTCCACTGAAGGCTCTTGGTAGAAAATGAGTCTCAGCTCCCCAGCTGTAAAATGAGGATAATAGTACTCCTCTGCCTCATAAGGAAGTGAGGACATTGATGCAAAGATTGCAAAGGGTGATCAGGCAAGTCTTCAAGAACCTGATGTAGTAGACGGATATCAAGGTGCTTATATTTAAGAGTGGCTTATAAATAATAACATTAAATATAACTGAAACCTCAGTGAATTAAAAATCGCACTGACAAACCTGCTCTTTAGAATCAGACCAACAGGGAACAAGTGTCATATGTCAATACAGCCCAGGTCCTCCAAGGTGCAAGACAGCCTCCCAAGGATCCCTTCAGAATCAGGAATCAGCAGAATTGTACAGTAACATGGCTTGCAGAAATACTATCCTACACACACACACATGCTGCTCCCACAATAAACAGCACACCAATTATCTGTCAAAATTCCAAAGTCCTAATTCCTCTAATCCAAAAGCAGCTTCACCTGAATCGATAAAAGCTTTATAATAATAAACAAATAGAGAAATAAAAATACTTCATTAGCCTCTTTCACTCAAGGGTCTCAAAGTACTTTATGCTCATTAGTTAATCAAAACTTAAGACTACTGTGCCCAACTGAGTGGTTTTAGTCACTTGTTTTATGTCATATAGTCAGCTAACAGCAGGCTTTGGAAGACAATCTCATGAGTCCTAACCTCCAAAAGTGCAGGTTAAAAAAACCCACTCAGAGTCACAATATCTGTATATCTATATTGAAAAGACAACACTGGGGTCTGAAAGAGTTTAAACAGTGTTTCCATAGCATGGTAGGATTCTTCCCTAGCATTCAATTACCTCAAACACAAGTGGAGTTGTGGTTTCTTGTCACTTGTAAGCTAAATAAAATGCCATAAGAATAATAAATTAAAATCGCATCTTGTTAGTTACTTGGTGCCTTTCATCTCAGAGTACTAAGCCAGTTTAATGTAAGTCATGTCAACTAACCACAGCTGAAGAGCAGCCACCTATCCAGCAAGACACAAGAAACAGTCCACCCATAACACTACACAACAGTTCAGGAAGGAAAATGAATAGCACATCAAACCGAAAATACAGGGGTTGTCTTAGTGCAATGCAATGTATAAAACTGGAGATGAGCCGAGTCATCATGACTCTTGAGAAATGTGTCACAATCTTGCACTTAGATTTTATTCATAAGATGAGGGACCAGATTTCAGTTGGTGTAAAATAGAACAGGTCTACCATCTCCAGTGGATCAATGCTGAATTACACCTTCTGAAAATCTGTTCCAGCTATACTGTCAACACAGCGACCCCTACCACTTCCTTACGGTACAGGTTCAGTACTTAAAGGTAAGACTGCCACCTACAGCATAGTAAACAATACTTTCTGTAGCACAACTTTCCCTTGGGAATTTCCAGCCCCCTCCCCCACCCAAACAAACAAAAAACAAACTAACCAGGTTCAGCTACTTAAAATGGAAGCTTGTTAATGCTTTCATGTTAAGGCAGTAAGTCTTCAGACTATGCTTTTAATCCATTTGTTACTTTATACACAGAGAAGTGCAATCTCTCAAATGGATTTCTTGCCTTTATTTCCTTTAAGCTTCATTGCAGCAGCATGGGTTACTCCTCTCTAACAATGTATTTGAATATTAGGAATCCTGCTGGTACAGTACCAACAAAATTCCATTTGCTAAGAAAATTAAATACCTGTTATCTTTCTACTTCACTCAAGAACACAGTGTCATAGATATCTAACTGGGGTATTATGATCCCAGCACTCGTTCCTGCCCAGGGCAGGGGGTCAGACTTGATCTGTTTAGGTCCCTGCCGACCCTAGAATCTATGAAACATTTTTTCTTAGAATTTCTCCATTAAATGCTGGTGGCCCCTGTCCCAAAATTCCTTCACCTCCTGCTTGTATAGTTTTCCCTCATTCCAGCATACAAACTCTATCATTCAATAGTTTAGTCAGAGGCAGCTATTTTATCTGATTTGAGATCACTGGATCATAGGAAAGTAGGACTGGAAGGGCTCTCATGAGGTCATCTAGTCCAGGCCCCTGATTGGGGCAAGATCATTTCTGACTAAACCATCTCAGCCAAGTATCTGTATAACCTGCTTGTGAAAACTTTCAAGGACGAAGATTCCACAATTTCTCTAGGTAGCTTGTTCTAGTGCTTGACCACTCCCATAATCGGAAAGTTTCTCCTAACCTCTAACCTAAATTTCCTCTGCTGCATCTTGAAGCCATTGCCCCTAGTCCTATCCCCTACAGCCAGAGAAAAGCTCATCCGTCCTCTCTGTAATTGCTCTTCAAATATTTGAAGACTGTTATTAAATCCTACCCCCATCTGCTCTTCTCCAGACCAAATAATCCTAGTTCTTTTTGCCTTTCCTTATAAGTCTCGCTTCATAGATCCCTAATCATTTTAGTTGCTCTCTGCTGCACTTTTTCTAATCCTTCTGGAAGTGTGGGGCCCAAAACCGGACCAAGTACTCCAGGTGAGGTCTCAGTGTTGAATACAACAGAATAAATCATTTCCCTTGATTTGCAAGTGACACTCCCAGTATGCTGTTGGCTTTTTTTTTTTTTTTTTGCAACAAGAGCATGCTGTTGGCTCATATTCATCTTATGGTCCATTGTAACCCCGAGGTCCTTCTGTTCAGTACTGCAGCCTAGCCAGTCATTCCCCAGTCTGTAGGAATGGAGTAACTGCATGCATACCAAGTGCAGGATTTTGCACTTGTCCTTGTTGAAATCTTATCTGAATTGCAGCTTATACATCTTTGGTGTTACTGTATAAATTGCAGTTTGGCCCCCACAAAAAATATTTATAAGGAAGCATAACTTCCTTATTTTAAACCACTAATAATTCATACAGTAGATGGATAACCAGCCTCCTGAGTCTGAAAACCAACACTTTTCCTTAAGTATTCTGGGTCCATCATATTATCTAAGGGAATACACAGCAACGATCTTAGCTGCAGGCTGGAAATATCCAGCTTGGGTACAAAGTGGGCCAGGTGCTAAGACATGGCCACTGCAGCCAGCGTTTCTCTCCACTGTATGTTCGTGGCACTGGTGAAGCCCCCAACCACCAAAGCCTCTTTCCAGGCCAGATCCAATAGTTCCATGGACCAAATCCAACCCAGAAGCCTTAGGTCACCAATCCCTAGTCAGAGGTATTCAGGCCAAAAAATCTCTTGTGTAATGCAGAAGAGGACACATATGTGCACATGTATGCATCCATGCATGTATACACACACAATATGCACAGAGAATCCAAAAAGAAGACAATGAAGTTGGACTGAACCCTGTAGGATTAATTTTCAAAGGCACTTCAGAAAGTGACAGCAATTTAAAAATAAAGCCATTTTATGTGCAATGAGTGAAAAACCATACAGCAGCGGAGAATGCTGCTGGAAGCACTGTTGAACACACCCTGCGTTTACAACTATACAGAGAAATGATATGGTCCAGTAAATGGTCACTGCACACAACATGGTTTTATTTTGAAAATGCCATTACTTTCTGAAACACTACAGCATAGGACACTTTCCTTTAAATGGTATAGTCATTAGAAGCTAATTTACAACCATGCACATTACAAATAATCCTTCTAAAGTAAAGGCTAAATTCCACTGTCTTAGCCATATCTTACTTTTTTTAGGGTTATTAAATAATTAAAAATTTGCAGGTGAACATTTAACTTAAGGTCCATTTTATTATATGTTTCAGCAAATAACATTGGTTTTTATACTGATTTCTGAAAAGTTAATCTCACAATGGCCTTGTCCCTAGAATCTGAAGTAAGAAACAGGGAAATCAGAATATTAATTTCCTACAGCTTTAAAAGAAAGAATATAATGTTCATATAAACTATCACAAGAATATGCCTTGCTTAGGCTCACTCCTGAGTGGTTGAGGTAGCAGAGAGCATTTAGGCACCTGAGCAGTTTAAATGAAGTCCTGTATGAAACAAGAAAACTTCTTGTCTACAAAATTGAAAGTACCACTGTAAGGGTAAGCAGCTCAGATCCATATAGGGCAAAGGGACTGTGTTTAGGATATGCTGAAGAGGGATATGCCACAGAGGAGCTCTGTGTCAACCCTGCATAGTTTAGAGTAAAAAGTCATGTAGGAAGGAGGCCAGGAAAGGGTCACAGCTCTATCTTTATATAAAATCCAGCCAGTCCAGTACCCTGCGTAAGTGGAATAGTGGTCATAGGGGTTGTGCAGCAGCCATGAATCCTGGACCTAAGCTGCGGGAATAGAATTAACCTCCCCAACCTCTCTGTATGCGTATTCATAGAGCCCAAGTATTCAAGTTTTATGTTGATGAAGTGAATTTCACTGTGTGATCTTTACTCATACCCTACAACTTGAATTTCTTGCAAGTTCTTTATCCAACTGTTGTACTAGAGGGGAAAAAAGAGAGAGCTAGTAGTAGGACGGATTGTTTTTGTTGGGGTTTGGCGCAAGCACAGGATTGCTCAAGAATTTATACTACAGCTCCTTGGCAAGGAGCCAACTGAAAAGGAGCAGATGGAGAAGGAAGTCTGGTATCCTGACAGCAGAAACACAACACAGAAAGATGTTAGAGCAAAGAAACCAACTTCTGACGTCAGAAGCTGTTATTCCACTCATCTTGCAAGCTTTTGTGGTGCCCAATCTGTTTGCATTTCTACTTCAGCAGCTAGGAGGCCATCAAGCAGTTTTAGCCTTTGTGGAAATAACTCTGGTTCAATGAAACATTACATTTTGTCTGTATGAAGGGCCAACTCACATTATCCTCTAAAACAACAGAACAAACCAAAACACCCAGAGCAGGACTATATGAAATTGAGAAAGATTTTTTAAAAGGGTAAGTGCAAGGAAGTGGACTTAATACAATTGTGCAGGGAAGCCAAAAGTGTTTTGCCTGTGCTGAGCAAGAAGTAGTTTCCAACTAGGCCAGGGGGAACCCCCCCCAAAAAACCCCAGGGCATGGCTCTGGAGTAAGGATGTTAGAGAAATATTATCAGCAGTGAGCAAAGAATCCAAAAAGGTTTACATGCATCAAATGTGACCCTCCTCCACAGAAACAAGGGTCTGCAGGAAGAGTTCCAGAGGGGCTTTAAAGACAATGGCGGATGAAGCTTGAGAGTCAACAGAGAATATGGGACCTGAAGACTGCTTTTCAGTGAGATGTGTACAATTAAAGGGTCATATCTGTGCATATAATGTGCACACACAGTGATAGTGTCTGCTGAAACTTGCTAGCAATCGTGTTTAAGCATTATTAATCAAGGTCAGACATTTGTGCATAATTTGTACAGTCCCTGAAAGCATTAATAAGCACACAAATACATTTTCATTCTTGTATTTAGTATATTTTCAAAGGTCTGATGTAGAAAAAAGGGATCTCAAGATGTATTTCAGAGAATATGTACATTGTGAGACTGGGCTCATTGGCACTCTTCCACAGATCCCTCTCCACTACCCATTTGCAGAATTTGGCAAGTGCCCTGCTGACCTAGGTAGGTCCGTTTTTGCCCCTGAAGTTCTCCTCCTCATTTTTAGTAGGTTGAAAAAAATGTTCTTATTAACTGAAACCTTTTTAGTAGCCACATTTAACAAATTCACCATATTGTACATGATGTTCATTGTATGACAGAAAAAGTGTTATACTAATTTCAGAAAATACCTTCTGGAAAAGGTCTAGGAATACTAGATCTACCTAGTATAGAAAACATGGGCTTGGCAGGTTCTGTCTGGCCTACACAGGCCCAGGACACATGTTTAACTCCTGTTATCTGAAGTTTTTTTTTTTAAGCATTGTCCTAGATGAGACCTTTAAAAAAATCCTGTCCAGTGCATCCCTATGCTTATATAAAGTCTTGCCTAAAGCCAATATGCAATTTGATTCTGCCCCAATGAATCAGCTTGCAGAATTTGGGCCTGACTGTGGATTGGAGTTAACTCATCGTAATTCTTTCCCAATTTGTTTTACCCATGATGGGCACAGGTGCCCTACTACACTGAATTTATATAGCACTGAATTTATATAGCCAAGAAATTTAGCTATTTTAATGAAAATTGTTACAATAATACATTGCTTCAATAAGCTCAATAGCAAAGGATTTACAGTATGCCTTTTAACTGAGGTCCCCTTCTGGTAGTACTTCAGTAATACTTGTTTCTCCCCTCTCAGATGCGTTAAGGAAGACTTTTGCTAACAGCAAAAAATAAAAAAGTGTGTGAACTAAGCTGCTGTTAAGAAATAATGTATTTGTATCCAGAACCAGATGCTATGACCCATGTAACTTTAAATCAATGTTCAATCTTCACTCAGAAATAAACAAAGGAAACCCCAGCAACTCTTCATCCTACTTAACGGACAGCTACTGTGTGCTTCTTCGAACACTATTTCTTTCCTTTTCTACAGCAGGCACCAACCTGTTTCTAAAGAATGTACAATAGAGAAAAGGATGAATCCAGAAGTTTACTGTTCTGAGATGCACCATTTACAGATGCACCAGATGTAAACAGAAACCGCTTTGCGGTCAAAATCCCTCAGCAGTGACCATTTCTCCACCATCAACTAATAAACTATCATTAGCTGGTTTAGAGAAGCAAATTAATAATTATTACTTGTAAAGAGAGCCACAAATCATAATCAAACACGTCTCCTGAAGTTAAAAGCTAACTAAAGTGAGACGCCTACAATGTGGAGCTGGGTGTCTTTGCCAATGAGTAATGAACAGTATTAAATTACAGGCTGCCACGGATACCTCATATGAAAAAAGACCCACTTGCAAACAAGGTGAATTCTTATAAAAGGAGCTATTACCTATATAGAAACCAAAAAAGCCCCTTCTCTATTAACAGATATTTCCCTATTCCCATCATACCTAGAGATCTACTAGATATTTTTTTCCTTATCAGTCAACTATTAAAATTATGTGCCAGATTATGTACAGCCATGACCCTAGGCTTTTAGAAATCATAGAATCATAGAAAACTAGGGCTGGAAGTGAGCTCTGTAGATCATTTAGTCCAATCCTCTTCTCTATGCAAGATCATACTTATCCAAGCTATCCCATACAAGTTCTTGTTTAACCTATTCTTTAACTAGACAAAAATGAACCCTGTTGGGCAATATGCCTTGTTATTGTGCAAAGATACCTTAGCCTGCCTCAGGTAAAGCAAGGGGATGAGGACTGTTAGCGTCCTGCCACTGCAAGGTTGTTAAAACCCACTTGAGAGCCAACCTATGCCCCCATCTACAAAGAAAGGCAACCCCCCACAAAGTCTGTACCAATCTGACCACAGGGTAAAATTCCCTCCTGATCCCAAGTATGGTAATCAGTCTGATCCCAAGCAAAGGGCTAAGACCCTCTAGCCAGGAACCTTCAGGCTTTAGTCCCAGTAGGAGCACTGGCACACCCCAGTCAAAATCTGCAGCCTTGGCTGTAGCCAACACACAATGCTTCTGAGGAAGGCAAAAGAAAGCCCTGACATCTGTAGCAACAGGAGAGGAAAAAATTCCTTCCTGGCCCCTTATAGCAACCAACAACACTCAGAAGCATGGGAAGCAAAATAAGTCTCCTTCTTGCCCTATTTTCCCTTTCTGATTTAAGGAACACTTACATGCAATTAATTTGGATCCCCTGTCTTTTTCACAGAAGTGAATATTTGTCCTTTTAATGCATTCTTTTATCTCCAATTAATGTTGGTATGTTAGATCCCAATCCTGCCAAGTACTGGGGCATTCCACAAAGTAAGCCCCACCCCTTTCTTGACTGCCACTCCAATCCTCTTCCCCCACTTAACTTGCTGCTCTGCTTTCTGCTCCCTGCCATGTGCTTCCTGTCCAACCTGCTGCTGTATTTTCTAGTTCTTGCCCCATCAAGCTAGGGACAGGCATTACACATAAACTGGTTTAAGAGCACATCTTGAGCAGGAGCTGACAAGCCTGGCATGCATGCCAAAGCATAGCACATATCACCACAGCCAGCTCGGGCTTTGAGTAGCTGCCACTGGCCATGGAACCCAGGCTACTCGCAGCTGGGCTAGGGACAGATATTACACATAAACTGGTTTAAGTGATCAGAAACTGGTTTAAACCTGTAACAGAACATAAGTTCAGTCCACATAAACCAATTTCAAAATGGATGTGGCTGAAACTAATTTAAGATAAACCTGGTGGAATGCAGTATCAGACTTAATTGATTTGGGTCAAACCAGTTTATATAATGTCTGTCACAGCCCCCTTCCTGGTTTAAGTTAAACCAGAGTTCCCCAGCATCCCAGATGCTTTGCAGCCCTGGGCTGTGCTGTCTGCTTCAGAGCAAGGCTCGCCCTGCCCCTCTCCTCCCTAGCCAGAGATCCGGTGGAGACTGCAGGCACAACAGGGTCTGCCTGGCTTCCCCCCGCCCCCTCGCTGCTCAGGCAGCCCTCCCCCCGCTCCCTCCCATCTCCCACAGCACGGACCCCAGCCCCATGGACCCTAGGCATGTGGTATACTAGCTAATGCTAAGAGGTCTATGTGCGTGTC
The DNA here is from genome assembly GCF_000455745.1 of Alligator sinensis. Classification (NCBI taxonomy): domain Eukaryota; kingdom Metazoa; phylum Chordata; order Crocodylia; family Alligatoridae; genus Alligator; species Alligator sinensis. The sequence continues at coordinate 133,386 of NW_005842424.1, forward strand.
TCTCCAATTTCACTGGGATAGGCAGACAGAACAGTATTCACTTAGGGCTTTTTGGAGCTAATCAACAGGTCAGCTGGTAATGTCCCTCCATTCCTTCCTTGGAAAAAACTGTTTAAGAAGAGCTTGAACTAATGAGAGAGACTGTCATTCTGTTGACGGGCTGATAAACTTGTGTTATCAACCCCCTGCTGGCTCCCTTGCCTGCCAGGTTTGCAGACAGTATGAAGAACCAAGGAGAGGGAGACCGAAAAGCTCAGTATCATCAACAGATGCATGCATTTCACACCCCTCCCTGCCTTTGCCTCAGTGCTAGCCCAGGGCTGGGGTCTGGCAACACTCCTGTACGTTGAGCAGCAAGGGGGGGAAAGCCTGGGACAGTGCAGGCAAGGTGGGGGTTTAAACCCCTCCCTAATCAGAGGTCCTGCAGGGACCTGGCCACACCCTCCCCCTCAGCTCAGCACTATGAAATGGAAGGGAAGGCTGCTCTAGCCTCCCCTTGCTTCCAACCTGAGCCACTGCAGGCATGCGCCTGCATTTCTGGGATTTCTGTGCAGTTACAAACTGGTTTAGCCTAACCAGGTTAGACTGACCTGCAAAGATTGAATCAATTCAGGGTCAGGTTTTTTGAATGTCTGTCCTTAGCCTCAGCTGCTATGTTCCCTGCTCCCTTCCCCATCTAATGTGTGGCACTCAGAGGCTGCCCATGTCACTTGTGGTACACAAGTTGCAGGTTGGCTATACCTGCGTTATATGCTTAACTTTATAGATATGAGAAGCCCCACTAAATCTCCTGTATCACCTGTTCCAAGTCTCTGAAGGATCAAGGCTCTCAGGGTACCTGGGAGCTACTGTGTGTATCAAGAGATGTTTTTCTTTTCCACTAACATCTCAAAAACTGAAAAAAAGAAAAAAAAAAGATATCTTAACACATTCTAAACTGACAACTCTTTTGCAGTGATTTTTTTAAAAGAGTGAAGGACAGGCAATTTTCTCTTTCAATGACACTAGGTTCAGTCTAGTGTAACTCTACTCAGCTAATGGATTTACACTGACTGGATTTACACCAGTGAACTGAGAACAGAATTTGGCCAAACATTTCATGAAAGATATGTCTGTACCAGTCAATCATGAATGGACGTCTGATTTGGGCTATGGAGGCTGTGTGCATTCCAGATGTATTTAAGTACCAAATAAATCTTGCAGATGTTTCTTACAAACCATGAAGCACTGCTGTCTTTACCCAGTCTCACACTACTCTGGTACATATTTTATTTTTTTACTGTTAATACCATTAATAAGAACTTATTTTTCTAGATTCCATCCCCTACAAAGGACTTGTGCCAAACCAGGCTGCAAAGAAACAGTCTAGATGCATCTGTCTATGTTCTGATGCAAACTGAACAGAGAAAAGGAGACCCAGCCACATAAATGCTACTCCATCAATCTGTTGCATCTCATCATTTTCCCATCTTTTCCCACAGTCCAATTTTAGAAAAAGTATTTTTAGTCTGTTAAAATTTGATCTTTGTTCTGTGTTCAGAATAGAAAGGTTGGTCACAGCTGAGACTTGCTAATTTGTTCCTAATTTTGATGTCCAAAGAGAAAAGTAGAAGTGCATATTTATTTTTTTCTTTTCTTTTCTCTTTTTTTAAACTGTTCTGCAGCAAACTTCTATCTTTAACTATCAAAAGCTGAAAAAATGTTATGTCGACTTAGCTATCAGCCTCACATTTTAAGAGCTTCCAGCTAAGCATGTTTTGAGATGGTCAGAATATCCTTTTTTGGAGAGGTGCAATATTTTGTGAAAAGTCCTAATATCATTCTTAATATGCACTTAAAATGGAAGCAGGTTACCCCCAATTCAAAGAAAGTTTTTTGCCTATAAAAATTAATCTACTACATCTGTTGGCAGTTGTTCGTGGACTGGTAAACTGGCAACAGTACACACTGTATTCTGAAAAGTTTAATGAAGACTTACATTAGCATTATTGACAGAACTGTTATTTGATGCTGCGTATTGCATAACCTCTGAACACACCCTTATTTTCGGTCAGGCATGTGAACCCTGATGAATGCAACTTCAGTTTTTGGGTTCTTGCCTTTGTCTCTATCCCACTCTGTAGGCCTTTATGGCAGTCAATTTTTTTTCTGCTAATCAAGGTAGGCATCCACAGGTACTTTCCAAACACAGAAGAGAGACATAGTATGAACCAAAACTTGTTAGAAAAGGTTTAAATCTTTAATACTTTCTTCTCCTTTCTTAACTAATACAGAAATGGTAGTCACAAAAGTAAAAAACAAAACCACTTGCCAAATATTGTTTTTCCCTTCTTTTAAATCCCTTTGTGAATTCACATCTTCAAGCAGTCTGTTTGACTTTATTATTATCAAGTGTTTTCAAACTTCCCCTATTCCAGCCAAAGTCAATGGGGAACAAAAGTATGAACCTAAGCTGTACCCCAAAGCCTTGTGTTTGTCATATCTATCCTGGATTTTAAACTCATGGGTGATGGAAACATGCCTTAATCCATACCTATAAATGTGCTATACCATATAAAATGATATAATACCAAATAACTAATAATTCTTTGTTTCACAGACCAAAGAGAAAGCCTAAAGGAGGCATCTCAACAAAATACTAATAAAATCTTGGCAGCGATGTAACTTGGAGGCTCACATTTATATATCTTCAGGTATTGTGAAATATTCCAAGTACAGTTATTATTATTATTATTCCCCTTTAAAACAAGATAAATAGTAATCCTGTAGCCTAGAAATAGAAATTAAGATTCTCAGGATAACATCATCATCATAAGATTTTTAAATCCATAAGCCAATTGCTTCTATACTAAGTGATGTGGAAAGAAATCTGGGCCATTATTCCTGAAAATAAACGCAAACTATTCTTTCACTCACAATGCCTGCAGCTTTGCTACTCAGCTGAAAGAGAGAGAGAGAGAGACAGAGAGAGATAGAGAGACAGACAGAGAGAGATTTTCTAGGATTCTTCCATCAAACCATCTTTGTGTTCCTAATGTCAAAATAAAATAATGGACCAACGGCTTACAATGGATGATTCAACTTCACTGTCTACCCAGACAACTTGTCTTTCTCCATCATTCTGACAATATTTTAAATGACAGTTATATTATTGAAGTGATAGTTGGCAAGTTAGAAAACTTTTCAATATAACATCACACAAGGTCCTCATGAAATAATGGTTTATTCTGATATATAAAAGTAATCAAGTTGTTAATTTACCTAGTCCAGAGGTATCAAAGATATTGCCTGTTGGCTGAATACAGCCTTAAGAGCCCCATCACTTGGCTCCCAGTGCCAACTGTGGGTTTGAACTGACCCATGTGGTACATGCTGGACCAGCTTCACACACAGGCCACACAATGCTAGCTCCAGGATCTTCACTAAATGTGGTCCCCATCCCAGCCAGTCATAGGACACCCATTCTGGGCAGGCCAGAATCCATGCCCCTGCCTACCTTGCTAGAACCTGCATGCAGCATGGGTCCTGGACTGGCTGGAGTAGATGCCATGAGCAGTGCATGTCCTGGACCAGTGATGGGGGCATGCCACAGGTGACACAGATTACAGAGCAGGCACCACAAGTGCTGGATCTGGCATGTAGGACGGGGGGGAGCAAGAGGGGTCCATGGGCCTAATCCAGCCAGCAGGGCCAGATGAGTTTGACACCCATGACCTAGTAATAAAGTGCCATGTTTATTAAATCTATTTGTACTAGAGATCCTTAACTCCCCCACCAGATCATATGGCCATCAGAGCAAGAACAAAGCTTAACCTGTCATAATGATGGTGTATCAAACACATCCTACTCCCATTTTTTCTTTCTAAATTAAATGAGACAGGGCAAGCTCTTGGCTTCCCTTACTTTGGTTAATGTTCTCAAGGAGGTCATATGCATCTTTGCCTTAGTTAGGGTTGAGCGACTAGGAACCTAAAAGAAAAAAAATGTAAAATTCAGCTATAGCAATTAGCAATACCTAATTTTGATCTTTATTATATATAGACATCTGTGGTAAACCCACATCCAAATTAGACAGAAAAGAACCCTGTACTATATTTGTGCTATTACATTCAGCTTTAAGGAAACAGAGCAAGGTGTTTGGACTGATGGGTATAGCAAACCACACATCAGGCTGTGCAAATAATTCAGAAACAGCATGACAGAATGTGTGGGGCTAAAAAGGGGGAAATACATATGGTATTTTAAGGGCCAATATTGTTCTCACATAATTTGAAGGAAAGTAGACTGATTTAAATCACTAATTTTAATTATGATTTAAAACAAGTAGGAAATCTTGGTTAAAATTATCAGTTTTAATTTTGTTTTGCATTTGTACTTTTTAGTTACATTCCTAAGCAAAGGTTGATTTATGTTGCTTGGTAACAATTAAGGCCTGTTAAAATGCAACTAAATATGACCTTTATACTATACAGGTTTCCATTGATTTATGCTGTACATGCATTCCCAGAGAATGGCGCATAAATTGAATTCACATAAAGCGAACCCACTTTACAATGTAGCAAATAGGGTTCCTATGGCAGTGAGGGAGGGAGGGAGTGAGGCTGGGACTAGGGAAGGGGCGGGGGGAGAGGGGCCGGTCCCAGGGCTGCACAAGGCAGCAAAGCAGAGGAAAAAGAGAGGCACTCCCCACAGCCCCGGCTGCAGTGGCCCCGGGAGCATCCAGCACCAGTTGCCTGCAGCTGCTGGGCTGCACCATGCTCCGCCTGTCCCCACTCACCTCTGCTCCTGGGCTGCACTGCGCCCTGCTGCTGGCAACTGGTGTTGGCTGCTCCCAGAGCCACTGCAGCCAGAGTGGGGTGAGTGGGGCCACAGCCCTTTCCTCTTCACCCCCGCCCCCCCCACCAGACTTACCTGCTTGGGCTAGGGGGAGCATCTATGCTGATCGCATAAGAGTGAATTTACCTCGCACATAAAGAATTATGGATCTAAATATGCTCATCGCATCAAAGCGAATTTGCAATTAAAAATCTGCATAAATCAAGGGATACCTGTACTACCTTTTGCTAACCAGGAGGGCAAACAATAGCCCTGCACACTTATTTAAGCCAGGAGTCAGCAATCTATGGCCCATGGTACAGACTAGGCCTGCAAAGTCACTGGATCAGGCCCATGAGGCCATTGTGAAAGTCAGCAGCTTTCAGTAGCAAGGAGCTTCACCCATGCTGTGCCACAGTTGTGTGGCAGAGAGAAGCAGCTGTGGTGGTGGCGATAGCAGCCAGGTCCTAGCACTAGCTCACTTCATACCTGAGCTGGGTGGGTTATTACAGCCTGTCACCAGAAAACATTGCTGACTGACGACTGAAGTGATTATATAGTTTAATCATTTTATTCAAATAATTAATTTTTACATTATAAAATAGTGAATGACACATTTCTTATAGGATTATTTCTTTTACAGGCAGCCCTCGGTTCCTGACAACCACGTCTTAAGTCAAAACGTTGCAACTCAGAACTGATTTTCCCATAGGCAACAATGTTATAAATGGGGGATTGGTTCCTGAGCCAAGGCCCAATACCCTATTTTCACCAAAAATTACCCAGAATTTTGTACTCAATCAATTATGGATGAGTAATATCGCTACATTAATGTATTTATATTGTAAATAGCAATCATATTGATTTGGAAGGAGTTCTTTGAGGTGACTTTGCTGGACTTTTTGAACGGGTCTTGGCTGCAGGTTTTTCTGAAGTCTTGTCTGCTTTCTTAAAGAAAGTGTCCAAGGAAGTTTGAACAGATGTTCTCTAGGGAGATGGGTGATGCAGCAAACTTGTTCGCTGGAGTGGCGCCACATCAGATCAAGTGTTGTAAAGTCAAAAGTGAAAGTTGAACCAGGGTTTCGATTTATAAATGTTGTATGTGTGAAACACTGTAACTCAAAATGTTGTAAGTAGAGGACTGCCTGTACTTGTAATCTGTGTCAAACTATTTAGATGGAAACAGAAATTCAATAAAAATAAACATTGAAAAATGAATTAAATAAAATGACCTGAAGTAAACTGGATTAATATAAAAAATATATTTTCTGAACCTGATTTAAAATAAAGTGATATATTAAACAAAGTAAGTATTATTAGTACTAGCCAACTACCTGTCAAGACTGATGGGGGGGTGAGCGGGCAGGGATGGAGCCCCGTGTCCCCCCCACCCCTGTCAGGGCTCGGTTTCCTTTCCCCACTGCGGCAGCGGGGGGAGGGAAATGGGCCTGGGCCCAACGCAGGGGGCATGGGGGTGGACCAAGCCCGAGGGTGGGGAGAAGTTAGCCCACTGTGGCAGTGGGGGGAGGGGTGGAAACCAGCGGGCCTGGTCTGACGTGGGGGAGGAGTGAGCCTGGGCCTGAGGAGAGGAGGCCTGCTCCTTCCTTCCCCCCACCACTGCAGTGTTGGGCCAGGCCCACTGCTCCCCCCACCACCACCGCATCGGCCCTGCAGGTGGTGCTGATGGAAGGGGGGAGGGGCGGGCTGAGGACAGCGCCAGTGCCCTCGCCCACCCCAGCCTGTGGTGTCCCAACCCTGCTCTCCCTTCCCCCATGCCACTGCCACCACCTCCAAGGAGCAAGAGGTGGGGACGAGGGCCAACCCTGTTCCCCCCCACCCGGCACAATGGGTCCAACCCCGTTCTCCTCCTGGAGCAACAGGCCCAACCACATTTCCCCCACTTCACGCCACTGCTGCCTCCAAGGAGCAGGGTGGTGGGGGGGAGCTTGTCCTGCCATACCCTCCACCCCCCTTGGCCAGCACCCCATGCCCCACCCCCTCTGTCCCTGCCATCATGGTGGTGCTCTGCGGTGCTGCCACCACCGTCTCCTATCTGGAATGCTCTTGGAACACTCTGATTGGCTGCCGAGACAACCAATCAGAGTGCGAATAAAGTGTTACGGGCAGACAGACAGACTAAGGCTTTTGTATTTACAGAATCAGAAAAAGAAAAGTAACTCTCCTGCTTTCCAGTTCCTTCCAATCTATTTCTGAACTTTAATGCAATAATAACTGAACTAGCAAATAAACTGAAATGAAGAAAATATTCTCTTTGCACCTGTAAAAGAAGCTGCTACTATCCGAAGTTCATGTAGCAACTCAACAAATTCTGGCTCCAAATGATTAGCCTGTTATTTCCACAGTGCTAATGGTTCGATTATCTATAAAACTTAGTAGCAAACATATATTACTCAAGGTTTTTTTTCTAATTAAGTTTAATTATTTTAACTGTTAAGTCTTAACACAGGTTGTCATAATTTCAATTAGATTAATTTAAAAAATGTATTTAATTTAAATTTTAAAAATTGGATTTATACCATAAAAACTAGATTGAATTTTAGAAATGTTTTTCCTTCCCATTTAAAACAAAATCTCCACTGATTTAGAGTAAGATCAAGATTAGACCTCTGTTGAATGAGCAGGGGGAGAGGAAACAAATACCAAAACAGATGAATGGAAAAGTAACAAGCTACACAAAATGTAATCAGGCATTACAATGCAGAGAGGCAACTCACGCATGTCATAAAATGAACAATTCACCAATTACCTCTGGTCATTTTTAGACTGGCTTTTCTCTATGTAGATCCTGACTAGACAAAAGAATAATAGCATGACCTCAAACTGGAGGCATTGCCTTAAGGATACTGAGTCACCATGAAACTCGGATCAAAGACTGAAAACCACCAAGGTTCAAACCTTATGGCCCAATCCTTCAAATGCCCTTCCAAATGAATGAATCCCATGGAACCTGAGAAGGAAAAAAAATAAGTGGATGGATCTCACAGAAACTGAGAAGATAAGAGATCCTCCCATAAAATAGTAGACTGTTGGTAGCTGCTGCTTCAGTCCTGTCATATCCTTAATGTGCTGGGTAGCAAATTCTACTGGCAATTTGAAGGGATTCTTTATGGAGATATCTCCTGTACACAACAGATCCTATGGACCTCTTTTGTACCTCTTTAAATTCAATTCCACCTTGCAAAGCATCATATTTACTCAAATCCAATACAAACCTTCTCCTCCCCAGCTTCTGCTTCCCTCTCCCCGCCAGCTTCTGCTCCTTGCTTCCCACCCCCTTACCCTTGTTCCATACCAGCAGGCTCCATCCCCATTCTAGCCTGGGACACTGATCATGTCTCCAACTCAGCTGCTGTACAGTCTGCACACTGCTGCTACAGGCTGGGCTGAGGCCCTGTTTACTTCCCCAGGCTACAGCATGGACAGAACCAGTCAGTGTGGAGCAAGGGTAAGAAGGGAGAGGGGCAAGAAGGGGAGCAGGAGGGGGAAGATGGAGCAAAGGGGCTGCAGGGGGAAGATGGTGGAATGCAGAGGCAGTGGGGGACAGGGCAGGCAGCAGCTGCAGCTACAGCTCCAACCCTGGGTAGAGGCTGGAGCTTGAGCCACAGCAGCCACCTGCTCCTCCTCCCCACCTTGTATGTGATTCTAAGATGAAAGGCTACCCACTCCTTCTCTACCCCCCCCCCCTTAAATGGGAAAAAACCCTCATCTTAGAATCAAGTAAATGTGGTAGTATTGGAACTGTTCCAGCACAGACAGGTCCCTTTATGATAATGGAGAGGAAAAAAAAAAGATTTGTCTTGGAAGTTTAGCTGCTCTTTTCTAATTTATTACATGTGGCAGCAACTCTTAGTGTAACTGCTTTCATTATTTTTTTATAAACATAGTCAAACTTGAAAATCACCTCCAATAGTCTTTACATTAATGCATGGAGGATTCATAAATTTCATCAGAATAAGGTGAGAAATAATGCTCCATCATATACCTGAAAAATGCAATTGAAAAAAAACAACAACATTCTGAACTTATCAAAAAAGCATTGTCTTTGATACTCAGAATGCTGTGTATCTCTGTTTATTTTGCTCTATTTTAAGTTGCTCTTCAAGTCAAGGCTAGTGTTGCCTTAAGTGAGTGGTCTTTGAGACAGGAGCTGTATAGACAGTGCCTGGTAAACTGCGATTGCTCATGGGCAACATTAAACATAAGAATCAAAATTTCAAATATTAGGTGAAGATAAAGAAGTTCTGAATCCAAAAGATCTTCTCAGACATGTTTGGGTATTTAAAGTAAGCCAAGAATATATCAAACACAAACACATTATCATGCTGTTTGTTTGATAGTTGCTGCTGAATCTTTCTATCAGAACCACTTCCTGCTCTAAAAACCTTGCCAATGAAGGATTCATTGAATTCAACAAAACCCCAGGACATGTTAGGTAGAACATTTGGCAGTACATGAGACATGTGCATGTTGTACATTTTTTTACCTTTTTCTCATCAGGAGCAACACAGCTCAATGAACCACTGAATTTTAGCCCAAGATCAAAATGTTTACTTCTGGGCCATATTTTTATTCTAAAAACTACAAATCACCTAAAATGTCTGTGCATTAATAAATGCATAAAACAAAAACGTTTCAAAAGTTAATCTTAAATTATTTAAAATGTGCACAATAAAACTATTTTAAAGTGATATTTATAGATGTAATATATGCATATAAAAATCAAGTCATTCAGATGAAACTTATCAAAATCTCGATGCACAAGTAAAACCAGATCTTCCTAGGGCTCCATCCTCCACAGGGACATGCAGGGCTATTTGATACACAATTTCTGTAGCAGCCTGTTTGCACACCACTTCCAGTATACAAGATAACGGCAGCAGTGGCCATTCCATCTGCTGCACTGTGTTGCTCAGGTGAGGAGGTGCAGGTGTGGTCCCTGCCTCCAGCCTGCAGCTGCCCCCACAGTGCTCCACCTGGGGCCAAGCCCCACCTGTCCTGCCTGGGGCAGCCCACATGATGTTCCTTCCTGAACTTGCCCCATGCCTTCTGAGAGAACCAACCTGGCCCCAGCCCTGCCAGTGTGCACAGGTACTGCTCAGCTCCCTTCGCTGTCCAGGTACTGCTCTACTGCTCCTGCCTCTGGCGACTCCTCCTCGCCCTTCTCCTGCTGCCCCTGCTACACCACTCCAGCTGTCTTCCACCCACTAGGTTGCCCACAGGTGGCTGCTCACCACACCAGGCAGGCAGAGAGCATGGAAGGGACCTGGAGCTGAAGCCCCACATGCTGAAACAAGTGAAGCCCAGCTGCAGTTTCCCTTCCACCTGGCTGAGCATGTGGTGCCCAGCATGCACCCCCACATCTGCTGTCATTTCTTTGTGCTACCTGCCGCCTAGAGTGGAACAGCAGGGGCAGGAAGAGGATGAGCTGCTGAAGGCAGGGAGAGCCAAGTAGTACACAGGTAGTTGTGGCAGCAGGCGAAGCAGCCCCATTTGAAAGCTGTGCACATTGGCCAGACCTGGGGCTGGGGTTAGAGCAGATGCAAGTGACAGTGCAGAGCAGGCTGCCCCAGGCAGCAGTGGGTGGGGCTTGGCCCCATGCAAAGTGCCATGGGGACAACCGTGAGCTATATTTTGCCCACCCTGCATTAGACAAACTCCCAGATAGAAAACTGTTCTTTTACCAGTTCTCAGAGCCTTTCAGCCACAACCTGTTTTACATCTGGAACACAACAGAAGTTCAGTGCACATAAACTGCTTCCAAAATAGCTGGAAACAGTTTAAGATAAACCTGGATGGATGTAGCATCAGACTTAACTGATTTATGTTAAATTGGTTTACTGAACTTCTATCCCAGATCCCCTCCAGATTCAAGTTAACTCATAGTTCCCCAGTATCCCAGGATGCTTTGCACCTCCCCCGCAAACTCCCCTTCACAGGGTGGGCGGGCTAGCTTTGGCCCAGGTTGTTTGATCCAGCCAAACAGAGAAGTGAGCTCTATCACCCCCCAAGCTTCTGGTCTGGGATGCTGCAGGCCTGTGGCTGCATTTCCATAGTCAAAAGTGAATGTCTGTTTATTTGCTGATTGGTTCAATCTACACAGATTAAGCTAACCTACAAAGATTGAATCGATTCAGCCTCGGGCTTTTGGCTGTCTGCACTCAGTCTGTGTATCAGGCAAAGACTCAACCTGAAACCACGTTAAATGTACAAAGAAAAAGATCCCCTTTTGCATTTTGGCTCAGGCTTATCCTTCAAATAAAAGTTAAAATTCTCTTTTAAAAGAGGATCTTGTGCTCTCTTTCAAATGGTCAGATCACTATTACTCTCTAGACAGGACCTCCCCTTCTCAGGGACAGGAGAAAAAGACCTGGAAGGGTGGGGGTTCTCTTCATTTCCCATCAGTGGCCTTTACATGCCACGCTCTACAAGCATGGCCTCTTCTGCCATTCTAAGGGCCGTAAGCCAAGAAAATGAAAAAATAAAATAGCTGTCTATGAGAAAACTTCGCACTTCAATGTTGGGTGGACCCAAATGTTTCCCTATCCTATGGGACCAATTTCATCAGGCCCCCAAAAGGCTCTCCAGAGATCTGTGTGTGCTGGTAGTTGACACTGCACCTGCACTGAGAGAAAAATAGCTTCAGCTTACCACTACTTAAAAAAAGAGTGTAACCCCTCCTCCTCCATAGCTGTCTTCCATCCAAAACAAAAGACATAGTTTAGTACAGTATTCACAGAAGTGGCACTGTAAGTCACAGACCTTGTGAGATCAGGAAGGAGAAACCACTAAAGCAAAAAACACACAAAGATAAGTAAATTAAATTAAACTTAACATTAAGCCTAATTCTCTGGGTCTTAACCTGTAACAGCTGCTGAGACCAGCAGTCAGCACAGGGGTAAATCCATATACTGGAGCCTGGAATTACTGAGTTGAAGGAGCCAGGGAAACTCCACTGAACAGAGAAAGGGAACTTTTTCACTGTTACTTGGAAAAAGAATTAAACCAACTTACCTGTGCCAGCACAACAGACCTTTAAACAAATGATACTGAAGGAAATTAAGACTATTTTTTCAATCACATATTTTTCTGGAAGTGCCAGAACTACTCAATCAACTCCCTATAGACAAAAATTAAAAGCATGATCCCAAAGGTCAAAACATACCTTTATCATAAATAAACCCATTGCTATCCGCAAGGTTCTCTCTGCTGCCTTATGAGCAATATAGCTGTTAAAATAAAGAGCTGTAAAGAATAGCTAAATATGTCTTCCTTAATAAGTAAAATATTAATGGAGCACCTCTACTTCAAAAAATGACAACCTTGGAGTAAGATGACATACTTATTATAAAGCATCTGCAAAAGATGTGTCTTAATATAATTTAACTCAAATGAACTAAGTTCCTCCCTAAATAGAATCCTATATATTGGATATGTATATACTAATATGATCCACATCTGAAGTTAGACTTTGAAGTGTCAAAAATAATGAATTTATGTACTACCTACATCAGACATAATACTGAACTAGGTCTCTTACATGCATTGAGGTGCAGGGATTATACCCCAGATCTTCAAAATGTATTTAAAACATCTGAAGACCCCAGGGGGCTTAGGCCCTAAATACTTTTGAGGGTCTAGGCCTATATAGCCCTTGCCCTTCAGCTCCAAAAATAAAAACCAGCCCTCTGCCTCCTGCACTAGATGTCTCCCTCTAGATAGTAGTACTAAATCCTTCATCTTCTTCCTCCGGGACAGTTCCTAAAAAGTTCACTGCAACAATAATTCAAAATCTAAATCTTTCCTAAATATGCAATATTTTAGATTTGACCTGTGGCTTTTACACTTAAAAGTCTTTAACACAAGAACTGCATCTTCCCTAACATTCTTCAGAGCCAAATGTAGTGCTGATGTCCAGGGAACAAATAGGAGTCTTTGGTTATGAATAATCTATCTCAAATATGAGCAAGGGACCTTTATTTTTGTAATTGGCTACAATTTTAGTAATTTACAAGGGCTGCCACAGTTCAGCTACTGGTTTCTGACCACAACAAGTAGCTGTTGAAGGATTTCCTTATTAATTTGTTTTAAATGCTGACACAAAGACCTGCTTTTGTTATCTCCTCTTGACAGAATTAGTCTCCCTGCCTTTTTTTCCCTGTGCCTTTTTCTTTCATGCAACACGTCCCAAAGATGAACTAGATGAGGCTAATGACCTCTTTAATACCTTTATTATACAAGCAATACTTTCAATGGATAACAAAGAATTAGAGATTGATTTATGTTGGCAATTACAGAACAACAAAAGGAACAGAAGCAATATATATAAATACAGCAGTCAATACTGAAGAAATAAAATACACAAACTGTACACCCTAACCTTCTCAAAATACACTTGAAATGTTCTCTTCAGTTTTTCAACTCCTACAGAGTAAAGAGGTATATTTTGTGCTCTAGAACACCCAGGGACCCTTAGGCATTTAAATTAAGTGCTTTTGCATCACTGGGATCTACAGGAATTATGGGAAATTGGGCTTTTCAATTCTTTAGACCTCACAGTTTTAGTTGAAGGCCAAAACCAAACTACTTCATCTGAAGTTAATCTTCAAATGCATTCATCTATACTGGTCATAAGCTGAATTCTTATTCTAGAAAACCCATAAATCAAGAGAAGAGGGAACAGACGAAGAGTGGAAATGTACACACTTTTAATGTACTCAAATTGAATATAGTTATTCCAGACACGACCTGAAAAATAAGCCTACAACTATTTCTTAACTCCTGCCACTGTCTCCCATTCAGCCAAAACAGAACTGTTCACCACGTTATAGAAGTTATGTTACACAATGACCCTTTATTGAAATTACGGTATTAGGAATGTTCAACTAATCAAGTGATATTAATAGATTTGCATCCCTTAGCACTTGTATATTTTTGTATGATCCCCAGAAAAATACCTATACCAAAAACACAGGACATACCGTGGAAAGAAAGTAGAGGCAAACAGTTTTTTTTCACCAATCTGAATGTTTTTGGGCCACCCTCTAAGTAATGAGTATTCTTTGGAAAGCAATCATATTGTAAAACCTGTCTGAGGAAGAGATATTTGAAATAATCCCCCCCCCCAGAATATTCTAAGACAATGGTTCTAACCATCATAGAGTGCTTTAACTCCTTTGCCTGAAGCACAGTACCTTATGCAGGAAAAGTCAAAGTAAATTACATGGAGCACCTTTGCAGAATTTTTCAAGCTTGAGTATGTAACAGTATGCATCTAAATAAGTGGCCTGATTTTTTGAAGTGCTGATCACCCACAACACCCGCTGCAGTTTAGATCACTCATTCAGTAGAGAGGTACGATGACAACTATTACTTATCTCTTCATAAAAGCTGTAACAAACCTCTTACATATCCTGGTTCTTTGGCAGTTTACAGGGATAGGGACAGAACTCAGTTCCTCCTGTTCTAAAAGTACAAGAGTCCTTTATCTGCTGTAAAGAATAAAATATCTTCCAGCTGTTTAGCAGTGTACAGCTTATGGAATTCCATTGGACACTTTTCCTTCCAACTATCTGACAGCAATGCACACAAGCACTAGGTAATGCAATTATAAATTACTTAAAACATTTGTTACTTGTTGAATATTACTTGCCATAAGGATGTAAGCTGTGCCATAGTGGATCAGGCCAAGGGTCTGTCTAGAACACTTCACTGATTCCCCCAACACCTTTCCCTTCTGCCATCAGAGGGAGACCCTGGAACCTGCCTACCTAAAGTATACCAAGCTGTAGCCCTTCTACTGCCTCCTCAACCTCTTTTTGAGATTCTGGCTGCACTTTTCCCAACACCTTTTATTTTATGTACACTGCATCTATATCCCCACAAAGTCCTGGGGACTTGTGGTCAACCACTTCCTGGCCCTGCCCAAATTGTCTGTCTACCAGATCAGGAAACATGCTGATCAGGATGAATCCAGCTAACTGTGGATGCTATCTTCTGTTCCCTTTTCTACTCCAGATGGAGTTTCACTGAGTGGTGTCCACAGAGTCCTTAGATGCATTCAAGGGGTAGCGGGTACTAGCTTCTCTGCTCAGTGTCCTCCCTTGGTACCCTAGTTATTAACCTATGATCTGCACTCCCATTCCTAATTTATCATGATTTGTCCTGAAGATTTAATACTTACACATTTAGTGACCATCATAGGAGGCTTGTAGTTTCCTGGTAGTCTTATGCCCACCAGCAATATATAGCAAATAGGCCCATCTTCAGCACTAACAAATAGTAGATGCTTTGGAGGGAAAGCATATGAATAAGGTATTCCTACAGCGACCGTACCCCATCTTACCCTCCCTGGCATCAACTAGCATTAATTTAGGATGTTGCTTTCCCACATCTACTTCTTATGCAAAACAAATGTTTTCTGGAGTGTTATCAGTGCCAAATGTATAGATAGAAATAGAAAAGTATTGATATATAGCTTGTAATGCTAATAGTTAATGCATCATGGAAAAACCCCCACAATTCAAACAGTTACAGAAATATATACAGAAATGCATAGCTGGGTTTTGATATAAAGCACTTGAAAATACATGCGTGTATTTGTTAATAATATACTAGAGGTTACATAGAGTTTTAAATGTACTTCAATCAAACAGCTTCAGCACAAAAGCAGCACTTCTACCATGTATCACATTACAATTAAATGTATAATCTTAACTCTGACCATAGACGGATAAATGTATATATACTAGGCCTGTGCGAAGCAGCTAATATTCGCTTTGGATTCAGATTCAGCCGATTTTGGGGACAGCAATTCAATTCAGGGATTTGAGTCACTGTCCCGAATTGATTCGGCCAAATCCGATTCAGAGATTCAGCCGCTGCCGAATCTCTGAATCAAAAAGACCCCATGTCCTGCCCACTCTCCCAGCCCCATCAATAGCTGCCCCGCCCCAGCCCTGCATCCTGGCTCTTAAAGAAAAAAAAAAAAAAGCCCCGCACTCACAAGTTTCTGCCAGGCAGGGGGGCAATCCCCACTGTCCCACGCTTGTGGGGGACTCTGCCATGAGCCCCCAGAAGGCCTAACAGCCACTGCAGCAGCCAGTGAGTGCAGGGCTTTTTTTCTTTTCTTAAAGAGCCGGGGAACTGGGTCCAGGCAGGGTAGGCGTTAATGGGGCTGGGAAAACAGGTAGGAGTCGGGGGGCACTCAGTGGGGCTGGGGGAGCAGGCAGGGGATAGGGCCCCCCCAACACCCACTACTTACCAGCACAGAGTCCGGGTCCAGCTCCCTGCAGCAGTGAATGGGGACTGCCCACATTTCTGAAGTTCTCTGAATCTTTTCTGGATCAATTTGAAGAGCTTTGAATTGATTTGGACCTTTTTAATAGTCTCCCGATTCGATTCAGATTCAGAGATTCGGCCACTGAATCAGGCCAAACTGAATCAGCACCCGAAGCGTCGCACAGCCCTAATATATACTCTTTATAGACATGGCAAAACATTTAATCTGATATTTTTATCACATGCTATAAATTAATCAATACTACAAAGTATCCAGTGATACTGCTTTTGAGCAGCAGGGAGAAAGTTGGTGAATACATCATGGGTGTTTGCATGTTGACAGCATAAGCATGCTCATTGTTGAGACAGGGACTCCAAGGCCATGTCCAGAAAAGCATGGCTGGGCGGTATGTGGTGCTGCAGACACGTCTGCACGCCACCTACCACACATTCAGGTGTTCTCCATGCTGCAAGGTAGCAGCACACATAGGAGTGAGGCGGGGAGGTTGACCCTGGGAGATCCAGGGGTCCATGAATGATGTGTGCCCCTGGAGGCTGGGGGGGGGGACAGCAAGCTCTGGCAGGTAGCAGCAGTGCTGTCGGCAGTGGGAGCATGGTGGCAGTAAGCGGGAGGCTCCCATAGGCAGCCGTGGCACTGTCAGCGGCAGGGGTGTGTGTGGTGGGGGGGTGAGTGGCGACTGCCCGCAGGTGCCACTGGCAGTGTCACCAGCGCCTTTTCTCAGGGGGTGCACTGTCACACTCAGGGGGTGTCCTCTACGCATCACCAATGCCAGGGTCAAAAAAAGAAGCTGGGTGGCACATGCAGGGACAGTGTGCGCCACCCAAAACTGGTACCTGGCCAGCTGGAGCCAGCCAGGCTCTGAGCATCAGGATCGCTGCTGATCCAGCCCCAGGAGGCCCCTAGGACCCCAGGTAAGGCTGCTGGGGCCAGCCCAGTGCCTTCCCTTCCCCACCTGAGGTAATATGCCACATGCCAGAGGACACATGGGCACAGGCGTTCCCCAGGGAAACAAATGTCCACACTTGTATGGACACAGCCTAGGAGTGCATTTGGGTTGTGTGGTATTTTCATGTTAAGAAAGGAAAATTAACTTTGCCTTATGCTGATATTCTTGACTGTTAATACTTATGTTTATGGGGCTTGAACTCAAGCAACCTTAATTCTAAAGCAAATGAAAGCTTGTTTGGAAGGGGAATAAATATCCACCTACAAAACAGAGAAAATTATGCTAAAATTATGGTAAAGTGACAAAATCAACTGCCCAGAAACAACCATATTTAAGGTCATCTCTCACCTTAATTTGTCCCTTCATACACAAGTTTTATGATAGTCTTTAGCTACATCACTTCTCCATGTTCTGAAGTGGGGTATGCTCTTATATTTAAAGACTGTTCTGCTCTAGTTTCCAAACCTGTCTGTCTCCCACCCCAGTGCAGTTTATGCCTCTCTTGGCTTTGACTATGCACCCTAATCTTGTTTCTGCCTCCATCCCAACATTCTGATTTCTTCCAGCCTCCAGTTCCCACCACCCTTTTCTCTCCCCTCACCCCCCACTTTTAATTCCTCAGTCTCTTAATTTCCCCAGACCTGGAAATCTCCCTTCTTCTCCACTATGCCTGGGCACCAACCAGGAGAGCACTGAGAGCACAAAAGATACAGGTTCTCTGCTCTTAGATCTTTCCTATGCAGGACTCAGCACAACAGTTTGCATCTGAGTGGCCTCTAGGGAAAGGCCTGCTTGGTTCCTGCAGCTCCTGGCTGGAGCATATGCAGTCCAGTCACTGCTCAAGAGCCAATGCCCCTTTTCCTCCAACCAAATCTCAAGCCCTTCCTCCAAAGTACAGATGTGGTGGGGTTTCTCAGTAAAGTAGTTATTAAGAACTTCTTTTTTAACCTAGAGAAAACAATTGAATTTTTCCTAAAATCATTCTCAGAAAACAGCTGAATCATTTTGACTGAAAGTTTCCCAAAAGTTTTTAGCCTGCAGCAGACGCAAGGCATGGAAAATTTGATTAAATTAAAAGCAATTGAAAAGCCTTATAATGCAGTGTACGACATTATTATAAGCAGCGCTACCACTTGTCCTCACAAATACACCACCTACAGTAATGGTATCCAGATAGTAAATTACAGAAGTATAAGATAAATTGCATTAGTCATGCACTTTGAATTTCTCACCTGCCCTCATACCACTAATCTATTTCTACTGAGGCTTCTACTGATATTCTATAGAATCTACATTTTTACCTTTACACAGCTTTTCGCCATCTCATGCTTTAAAAATGAAAAGATGAAATGCCAAAACCTCACGGATGTTTTATTTTCCCACAAATTTGTGGAATTTCTCCAAAAATTCTATCAGCTTGCATTATCCGATGAGTAATATTGAGACTCTGCCTGGTAACACCTTGAAGGGGAGAAATCTTGCTACCTCTCATAATTAGAAATTGAATTTATGCAAAACTGGAAAAATTAGTTTCTTCCCTTTAATAATGTAACAATATTTTATTCAATCTTTGGAACATCTTTAGATCTTCACAGTGTGGCCCAATTGTATATTAGATTATTTTCAGAGGTTTTTGAGGTGTACAGGTTACATCATTTTCTCTCTCGGTGCCCTCTTCAGTTGGACTCAAATTTAAGGTTAGTAATTAAATTACTGACCAAGGTCAGGAAGAATTGGGACACGCTAACAAGTTACTGCAAAGTGAGCTAATTTACAAATTTACAGCATATCAACCACACTTTATAGTAACTTCCCATAGGCACACACATATGCTGCAATAAATGCAAGGTAGTTCATTGAAGGGGAGCTGCCTTGCTTTTACCACAGGGTCAGAGTGATGTACACAGTCAGTAGTTACTATCAAATAGCTGTTGTGTTGTAAGTGTGCATCTTAACTTATCTCATGGTAACTTGCTTGTGTACTCATACTTAAGGTATGTGCAGTGGGACTCTAAAAATAGCAAATTCAAAATAATCCTAAACATAACTTCTTTGGTCTGCTAATTTAGGTTAATTTAATTAACTATTTCCAATCAGCATTCAAATGACCATTTTGTATGAAATCCTTTAAGAAAAATCATAATCTAGGGATTCTATACCATCTAGCTGTTACATGACAAATCAATCCTTACAGAAGTTGCCAAATTTAAGGCATCTGCTCAGAATATTTTGAACACTGGCTCAGAATTAGACTGTGCTGTCCTACAACAGAAGTAGACCACTGTGAAAAACTGACAACGGCTCAAGGTGCTTCCCCCCTAGCTCTAGTGATGGAAGACAAAGTTAAAACACAAAGGTCCTACTCTAATGCAGCAATCATCCAGTACTATTTTATTTGACAACTGCAAGGTACTGCATTAAAAGGCCCCTTCATAACTATTTTAGCATTTTTGTTATTTTGCATATTGCATAGAATTAAAATTACAACTGCATTTCAGTAACACAAATAATAATTCTGTTCCCATTTCTTCAACATAAAGTCAAGTAATTTTCCTTTTGTCTTAGCAGACAGCACTGAACACTAAGTTAACTAGCTTCAAAGAGAAACAGAAAATATATATTTGCAATTTTTCTTTCCATAGGAGCAGCAGGGCTGACCAGCCTAACATAGATCTGTATTCAGACCAATGAGATGTCTCCCCGGGGCTATTTGTTTTCCAGGAGAAAGTGCATTCTCCCTGGTCCTCTTCACAAGTCAGACTGTCATTCTGGTCTTCCTTCTTCTCCCAGACACCTAACACCCATACTCCCAGAAGGCCTACTGCAGAGAGTTGACATTGATCTGTCACTCTACAGGACTGTCTATAAGCTGCCCAAATATTTTACTTCCATGTTAAAAGCCTTCTCATCTCATCATCAAAACAAGGTTCCCAAGGACCCATCTTAATATCCACATTTTTGTTAGGGTGAATGATTAGGAGTAGTGAAAAGCCACTGACTTAGAAGGTGAGATGACTGACATTTGGGAAATTTGGAAAAGGGCTGTATTACGAAGCTATTCTGTTGCCATGTTGTTTAAGTGTCCATATATAAAAATACCATTTTATGTATTCTACAGTATGTTTAGAGGTGCATATATTTTCATCCAAATAAATAAAGGATAGGTAAGAAACCACATAGTCTGATCATTAATTTGAAAAGATATGAACATTCTGACAAAAAAGGGGAAAAAGACAAATTCACCATGGATTGCTAGAATAGCCTATGTGGGGATACCTTCTGAAACTGCACTATTTTGCCTTAAAACAGCACAGAAAATTTCTCATTTGCAAAGGGTCAAGGCAACTCAAAACACAGCAGATACCAATCTCCTGGGTTCCATCTTTGGCTGGAGCTAGAAACTTCCATGGTCTTTACCAAAGTAAGGGCTGAGGGAAGGGGAAAGATTTTAATGCCAACTAGTCAAAATCAGTTTTGTGCATGTTTTACTGCTTTGCATTCATAAATGTCCATTATCGCATCTTACTATTTTCCACAACAGAAATATTATTGAGAGTGAAAATGAACAACAAAGTTCAAGTCTCAGGGATAGCATGACACAAATCCCCACATCCCTATGACCTGTTGCCCGCGAGTTTGTAGAATCTAACATTCCTTAAACATTTTTCATAGGTAAAGGTTTGTTTTGTGTGTTGGACATCCTTCCATTGAAAATGCACTTGCCTCCCTCTTGCCTCCCCCTTGCATTCTTTATTCACCCTTCTCTCACACCAACTTCCTTTATCAAAATAGCACAGAACATCTCCTTCTTCCAATCACAGGACAAATACAAATTCAAATAAAAAATAGGAGGGAGGAAAAACTGTTTCAAAGAACCCCCTTTCCTCTAAAAATTATATGAAAACTGTATGAGAAAAAAATTACACCAACACAACACCTTTATTTCTTAAGATACAACACTCTAGTTAAGCAGACTTGAACCTTTATTAACACATATGGGATAACTCCTCAGAGGAGTCAGAGAAATACTATAAATTGAATTATCTCAGATGAGTTTGTGAACCTACAGCAATCTAGATCTTAAATAAACAGTTACCAAACTACCAACAAAACTTATTCCTTGTCATCAAAGAAGGAACAAAAATAGCATTCTAATGCTAGCATGCTACCTGTGCATGTACTGGAACCAATTCAAATATATTTCCCAGTGCACAGACTCCAAGCTGAGGCCACAAATTTCCCTTAATAGAAGGACCTAGGGATTATTTTGAACCATTACTTCAAATCCAATCATGGATTACATTCCAGAAATGCTCTGGCCAATTTGGAGCTCAAACAATGTGGCCATCATTCAGTTGCATAAGGCCACAGTCAGAAGTGTAAGTCTGCTGTAGTTTTCAAAGTTACATTGCTTGAGTGAATGTAAGCTAAAATATATATAATATGGTTATAGACACAATATGCCCAAAGGGCTTTTAAAAAGGAAATTATTTAATTTTGTGACAGCTTTACCAACGCAGGCTCAGTAGTACAATGGAATGAAAACTGCCGAAATCAGAATCACAACCACAGACTTCTTTGAGAAAAACAAACCAGAGTGAAATTCAGAGTTAAAATATGAACCATGTCCAGCTATTCAGCCACAGCCACTTCTACGAAAGCTACATTTTTTAAAGAAACTATTAAAACGTGCACCTACGTGCACTCACATGTATGCATACATCCCAGAATCTGGGAGCACATCAGTCTGCATGAGAAAGAGTTGTGCAATATCCCCACAACTCCAGCCTAGAGTTAGGTGTTGATCTACACATACATTAGTGAAGAAATGCCTTAAAGACAAAAAACACCTGCAATGCCTTTACTAGCGAGTCATCTGCCAAAATCACTTCTCATGTTCCTTAAGGTTATACACTGGAAGAAAGAGATAAAATACCACAATGAATTAGAAACATGAAATAAAGGAAAAGAGAAAAGAATCTGAAGCTGTAGGAAATGGATCTACACATGTTGACTCTTGGCTGTTAAGTGATAAAGGCTAAGGCTAATGTAATGTAATGTAAAGGTTCAATCTTGCCATCTTTACATAGGCAAATTTCTAATTGTAGTGCACTGCTTGAAGACTGCATGTGCAGACCTTAAATATTCACAAGTTATATAAAAAGGCAAAGAACAAAAAGATGAAAAGCTACAGAATCTTAATTGTAGTGTTTAGGAGATTTGTTTGTTTGTTTAAATCTGAAGCCCAGAGGAAAATGAAGCTATGATCATTTTATAAACCCTGAAATAGTCTAGCCTGGCAGCTGCTTAGAGAACTGTAGAAAGGAAGGAGGAGATAGTGGCCATGCCTACTTAAGACGCTTTACTGCACAGTAGATTAGTCTAGTGTGCAGTAAAGGGTCACCGTCTATACATGCAGGAGCTTACTGCACAGTAAATTAGTTTACTGTGCAGTAAATTTATTACCTGCATACATATATACAGGTAGTAAATTTACTGCATAGTAAAGCCAAATAGCATTAATTGTACATGTAGATGTGCCCAGTCTTAGAAAGCCCAAGAGCAACACCTTCAGCTAATTAAAAAGCAAAACTGACACGCTTAATAGGTAATCTTGTTTGGTCCTCCTCTGCCAAAAAGATGGAGGCTGAGATACAGGGCAAGGAAACCTGATAATGGCTAGATGATGATTTCAGGAATTGGGAATGCCCTTTCCGCCTTAAGGATAACAAACAGGCCTGGAAAAAATAATTGTTAAATGAGAATTATAAAATAGTCTCCACATCCTGGCTTTTTTTTTTCTTTGAACTAAACCTGGTTATTTTGAAGTTCATAAACAAAAAAAATCCTGTTTATCCTGTGTGTTCTTGTGTTCTGTGACTGTGTGGAAATTACAACATGTAGACAGCAAAGGCTTCTACTACCATTAAATTTAGCAGCACCAGAGTTAACATTTGTGAAGACCTTGCTATATTCACAGAACCATCTTATTGCCTTATCAATTAAATCTGCTGAGATCCTCAGATGGTTCTGTCACTCTGCACTTTATCATGGCAACAAAAGCAAGATAAAAAGGGGGGAAAAAAACTTACATGAAACCTACCTCTGGCTTACTCACACCAAGAATCTAAAAGTTCACAAAGTAAAGAGCATTTGTCATTAGAAATAAAATGTTGTGTCCTTTTTAAAGATGTTAATTACATCCATCATTTCTGAACAACTGCTGGTTGTGGCTGACATGATGCCAGCAGTGACATAGGCCACGTAAGTATAAGAGAGTGATCATAAACCACTTCCCAAACTAGTTTCATACTAGTTCAATTGCATGAGAAGTATTAAAAGCATTGAGCATTTTGATGTATTAGGCTTTTAAAAGTGTAAAATCGTTAATAAAATATGCAAGGAACTACCATCTCTTTGTAGTGTCAACAAAGAGCATCCAGCAAAAGAAATGCAATCCATATTTAGAAATACCATTTAACAGTTTAGCTATAGTTGAAAATATTTATGGTACAGATTTCTGTATCTCTTTCAAAAGAAACAGGATAGCATGAGAATTTTAAATGATATATTTTTAGTTATTTAGATACTCATACTATCTTGAGTGTTTAACTAAAAAGAATTTATAAATGGCAACCTAGTGCAAGGCTGAAACAACCTCAGATGTATAATAAATAAAGCTAATAAACCTCAAGTATAACAAACACAATTGGAACCATAAAAAACTATACACACAGACACATAAATGAGTTGAAAATACCATTAAAATAATAACTCTATTTACTCCAAATAAGAACACAGACATGGTAAACAGTGAACTTAAATAAGTAGTCCAAAATCAAAGAGAAAATGAGTATCATAGCCACCAGAATCCATTTTTTTTCTTCAAGGACCAATGGCCCTGACAACATTTGTGATGGTTCACCACAATATTTCTGGATCATAGATTAATAGATTCATAGATGCTAAGGTCGGAAGGGACCTCAATAGATCATCGAGTCCGACCCCCTGCATAGGCAGGAAAGAGT
>NW_005842424.1:158309-164137 GCF_000455745.1 Alligator sinensis
TCATCCAAGTCACAGCCTCTTAACTTGTTTACCAGTATAGTGTGGGATACCATATCGAAGGCCTTCCTGAAGTCTAAGTATACGACATCAACCCCTACTCCTGCGTCCAGGCATTTTGTAACCTGGTCATAAAAAGAGACTAGATTAGTCAGGCATGATCTACCTGCTACAAACCTGTGCTGGTTTCCCCTCAGCATAATTTGTCCTGCCAGGCTCTCGCAAATGTGAGCCTTGATAATTTTTTCGAAGACTTTGCCAAGGATGGAGGTGAGACTGACTGGCCTATAGTTGCCTGGGTCCTCCTTCCTCCCCTTCTTGAAAATAGGGACCACATTGGCCCTTTTCCAGTCCTCCGGGACCTGGCCCGTGTGCCACAAGTGTTCAAATATTACCGCCAGTGGCTATGCAATGACGTTAGCCACTGCCTTCAGTACCCTCGGATGGAGCTCATCCAGGCCTGCCGACTTAAAGGCATCCAGTTCCTCCAAGTGACTGCACCATCTCTGGGTCTACGCATGGAAGTCTGGTGCCTTGCTGCTGCCTCTCTACAACCCCAGTGAGAGACTTGTCCTGCCCCTCACTTAGGAACACTGAGGCAAAGTACTCATTGAGGAGTTCAGCCTCGTCCCCGCTGTCCGTCACCAATTGCTTCTGCCCATGAAGTATCAGACCTAAAAATAATATTAACATCTGGTGTTTGCCACCACTCAAGGCAAGACTCGAGCAGCCACTATCATATAAACAGCTAACAGTTAAAAAAAAAAGATACTTAATATTAACCCATTTGAAAACTGAAGGCAAGCAATTGCAACAACATCGTTTCTGGCTATGATGGCTTTTAAGATCCAGAACCAGCTGCTAGAATTTTTCTGTAGTATGAGCTGAAGTATGTGTGGGGGAAGCAAGAGAGTAATCGCAGTGATTCATAAAATCAAATCAATATCTAGACAAATCAGAGCTAGAAAACACACTTATATACCTCGTCCTAGCTGCTATGTGCTAATTCCCACTGTGCATAAAACCTACTTCTCATCTGGAGGGTTCGTGAGATCACAGACTTTAAATCTGTTATTGGTCAATCAGTGCTTTTGGCTGGCACTGGATAGATTACACTAAAGACCTCAAAGCAGTACAATCCAGAGCAGGATTTAAAACCAGACAGTCTTTGCTTTCAGGTCTGTGCTTAAACCACTAGTCCAAAACACGTGTCTCCTACAAATTGTACCTACTAAACAAACATATCACAAAATGTCATGTTATATATATACAAGTCTTAGGGCTTTGTTTTAAAAAAACTGTAATGCTAACATACCTACTACTAGAGGTGCACTGATACATTGGTCTCATATCAGATCAGCATTGATATAAAGAAAATTGTCTATCAGAAATTGGCCTGATGTGGCTGAAAATTTTGCGAATAAATGTCCCATGCATGCGTGCAGCTGCAGCGCGGCACACAGGCAGCAGCACAGCTGGCAGAGAGCTGCTTGCAGCTGGTAAGTCTGTTATGGTAGAAGGGGAAGGGCATGCGGGGGCAGATCAAGGCCCTCAAGCTGAGGAGGGTGTGGGGCTGGGGCTGAGGCAGGCACTGCCCAGCTGCGGGGGGGAAGCCACATGGAACAGAGCTGTGGTTTGTCCAGGGAGTGTGGGAAGGGGGCGCGCAGCTCCTGCCACTGCACACAGCTTATTTGGTGGCTTATCTGCTCATCCTGCAGCTTCCGCCACTGCTCCCGCCACTCCTCTAGGAGGTCATGGTGGGGTGGAGAAATGTTCCCTTGGATCTGCAAAGGGTAGGCGGCAGTGCTGGGAAGGTGGTTACAACCATTTTTGGGGTGGCTGCAGCCCTCCCCCGTAGCCCCCTCCCAGACACCCGGTGTCAGCCCCAGTCTGCAGCTGCAGCTTGCCCCACCTGTGCTGCTCGCAGATCCGAGGCACGCCCCCCATGCCCTCCTGGGGTGCGCGCAGCAGCAACAGCTGCCCCCCCTCCCCGCGCCCCCCAGATGAGCTGTGGCTCTATCCCAAGCCCTGTCCTGCCCCAGCTGGGCAGCGCCTGCCCCAGCCCCAGCCCCACTCTCTCCCTCACTGCACGGGCCTTTATCAGCCACCCCATGCCCCTTCCCTCCTCCTCCTCTTCCACCACAACAGACTTACCAGCTGCATACAGCTGTATCAGAAATCGGGTCGGTATTGGCCGATATGCCTCCTTAAAAATTGGCTGTCAGTATCGGCCCCAAAAATCTATATTGGTGCACCCCTCCCTACTACCTCTTTAAAGCCTTCCTAGAGTTCCAACATTTGCATTAAATAACTGAAAGGTATGTGCATTTCCTTTGGTTATGATAATGGGTGCGCTATCAGCTAGCTTGTTCCAACTAAAATGTTTTGAGGTCTCGCCTTGAACATAGAGACTGTGTTTTAAGTCATGCTCAGCATAATACAAGATGGCTAAACACAAGCTAAGCAATACCAGTTTTCTTAGTATAAACCAGATAACTTCTTCAGTTCAATTTTAGCATATCAAGTGATATCTCTTGGAAGTTTCAGGATTTTCCCTCATCTTGATGAACTTTACAATTGTACTGTAGACTTAATATGCTAGTCTGTTAAATTGAAACCTAGGCTGTGTCACAACCAGCTAACATCTATTAAAATGTAATTGTACAACTTGGATCCTATACACACTAGAGTTTATGAAACTATAAGCCACTATATTTTTAAAAATACATTTTCTATTCTAGGGTGGGCAGGCCTTTACTAAGTTAGTGGCATCTGAAGAGGCACTATTCATCTTCTTCCCAAACAACCACCTTTTCAGGCTGCTAAGCTAAAGCCTGCTATGCTGACTGGCTTCAGTTAGAGCTCAACTCCGTACCCCCTTGTCCTAAAGGAGAGTGCTCACACAGAAGCACCCAGGATGAGGCAGCACAAGGTGAAGGAAAAGGGGGAACAGAGAAAACACCAAGGGTACCATTAGAAAAAAAGATAATAAAACCCACCCTTCTAGAAACAGCAAAATGGGTTCTATACTAATTGCGTGATCACTCCTCCTCCGCTGCACATTAATGAAAGGAGTGCTGCTGGACCCTGGCTTTGATTTTGACCTTATACCAGGTTCTGACTATAACTTTACTTCAATAAAATTACTCTTGAATTACACCAACATGAGTGAGATTGGATCTGGCTCCTTACATCTACTATGAATGAAATTCCTACTGTATCACCACTGGTCAAGGACTACAGTATTTGACCCTTTGTGGAAAATAAGATCAAACATCCTAAAATGGCCCCTCTCATTTTCATCTATGTGACAGTTTAGAAATGCAAAATTCCTGTAATATGGATGGTACACAGCTGGTACCCTAGAGAAAGTTTAATAAATAGTATTAATGCATGTGGGGGGAAAACAGCAAGATTCATGGGAGGGAATGCAGGTGAGTGCATGCATATACACACAGTAGTTGTTAATGTAACAGTGTTTAAAACAAAGTTGCTTATGAGAACTGGCAGCAGTCACTGGTGGTGTTTAACACTGTAATATAACCTTAGTTACAGAAACATTACTGAGAAGGGGAGAAGTCCTGATTTTCATGAGATCCTTATTTCAACAAGGAGAGAGTCCTCTTGGAAACCCATCCTCTTTAAAGGTGGAGCTCTGCAGGCGAGGTAGACACCTTCCACAACTGACCAGATTCCTAATGGTTTATTGTATGTAATACATACATGTATTACTTTATTCCTACACAGTGCTAGCTGAAACAGTGAGTCAGCTCCCACCATCCCATCTCCCCTCCCTCAGACAAAAGAATGATCAGAGGTTTAGCTTCTGTTAAGCAACAAGCCATCCCAAGGAGTGCAAAAGGCAGTACCGAAAAACACTGTATTTGTAAATCATATTTTCACTAGCTCTAAACTAACTCTGAATTAGCATGGTCTGCCTCCGCCGGGAAACAGAAAAGATGATCTGATATGTCATTTGACTTCCATCACTAATTTCTATGACCTGGATAACATTTCACATTTATAATGTTTAGAATTATACTTCTTAGATGCCAGTCTTTGGGATAAGAAAATGTCAATATAATACTAATAACTGAAAAGCATAATACCTAGATACATACAGCTTATTTTAATGAAAAGGTCTTGAGTAACTTTAAAAACAGGAAAAATAATGCCCAACACACTCATACCTCTGGGCAAAGTAAAGGTACATGAGCCAACACGAAAGTTAAGGGAGTGCATTTCAATGCCTTGCTTCCCCCCCTCCCCCCCAAAAAAAATACAAGCAGCACAATTGGGTACGACACAGTGTTGGCTTAACTTGACTGAATAAAAATATGAAGGTGGTTTGTACCACCGAACCAAGTTCACCATATAATCAGAAAGAATTTGCTCTCAACAAAGTGGGAAATCAGAAGGCAAATTAGCTCATAAAGAACCAAACAACTGGAATAATGTGTTGATGTTTCCTAGAACCAGTCTGACAACGAACAGAAGAGTTTTGGCTAGGCTGAAAATTTTTCCCACTACTTTCTTTGAAAAGGTAACTAGTAAAGCAATCTAAATAAATCCAAGTAAAAGGCAGAGCAAGTAACAATGACCCTTGCCAGGGTGAACTGGAAAAACAAATGTGGTCTCAGTTGCTGATAAATAATATAAACTGTTTTGTGTGTGTCCAAATTTGCATTACATACTTCACGCCTATACATGGACTCCCTACTTCTGAATCTCAGAGCTTTATACCGTTCTATCCAAATACTGTACTTAGAAAAAAAGTTGTCAACTGAGCAATTTAAAAGCCAAAATTCAGCAAGGGAAAAAACTGTCCTCCCTTTTTTTACGACCGTTTTTTTTCTACCTATTGTGTTTCAGAGCTTCACCAAAATTTACGTGGAGTTTGGAGGAAACCCGCTGGGCATTACATTATTACTGAAGGTTTTCTCTCACCTTCTTGGAAGCATCAGGTATTGATCCCACTTGACAAGAGGACATTAATCTAGACGGGCCACTGATCTGATCTAATGTGGTCACTCCTGTGCTCCCATGTTCATTTTCTAATGCATTAAAACAGGCTTTTTGTGATGGCAGCTCTTCAGTTGACAAAGTCTCCGAACAGTGAAAAATTGCATAATCCCTCCCTTGAACTCAGGAACAGTGTTGTGGGGGTGGTGATGAGAAGCATCGGAAATGCCAGATGATTATTATACCATCAAAAAAAGAAAGAAAATCTGAGTGCGTGTCTTTAAATGGTAATAATCCTTTAAAAACCTGGCTGTTTGCTGCCCAGTTTGCTGAAGGGCACATCAGCATGTGTGTCAGCACCACCTGGTGGGAGGGTTCGCTGCCTGCCCAACTCCCTCCCAACAGCCTTGAACAGAGAGAAATCTTTCTCCCTTCCCCCAGGTCTGTGAACTTGCAAGGAAAATTGATGGCAGGGAAGAGAACACACCGACAAGAGTTTTCTTTCCACTGTCTTCTTTACTTGGCGAGAGAGAGAGAGAAAGAGAGAGAGAGGTTTTTAAGCAAGGAGCAGAATAAAACAACAAGCAGCCAGAAGTCAAGCTCCTTGCTGTCCTGGCTGTATTTGTGTGCTGTTGCTTGCCCCAGCTGATCAGTTTTACTTTCAAAAGCCTGGTCTAAGGGTGGCCCGAATAACCATCCCCTATGAAGGCAGCGCTGCCTTCTCAGGTATTAGCCGCCCCGAGCCCCCATGCGGCTGGCAGCTCTAAGACCGAAAAACTTAAACCTGCGGTTGTTTAGTAAAGATCTAAAAGAAAAATCAAATCTTTATTATAATTTTTGGAAATAAAAACTGCAAACACTTGGCGAGC
>NW_005842424.1:164168-164603 GCF_000455745.1 Alligator sinensis
GCTGGGTGTCTTGGGGCAGGCGCATCCAGACCTGAGGGGGGGGGCACCCAGGGTGAGGGAAACAAAGCCTCCTCCCTGCATCTCTCCATGACAAGCCAGGCGCTCGCACACCACTTCAGCGGCTGAGGGAAATGTCAAGGGTGGAGCGATAGAGGTTGCCATTTCTCTGCCTGCGGCTTTGCTTTATTTTAAAGTAGGCGACATAAAGGAGGGCTTTCCTGGCTCCTTTAAGACCTTTCGGGGTTGTTGGGTTTTGTTTTGTTTTTGTTTTTTTGTCTTCCCCCCCTCCCACCCCGCTCCTCCTCGAGGGCTTCAAGGCGAGCTCAGCCGCCGGCGACAAAGTTTCCTGCCTGGCCGCCCCACGCCGGGCTGTGCCTGGAGCGGCGCCGCGTCCGCCAGCCGTTGCGGAGCCGTTAGGGTCGTTACAGGGGCCGG
>NW_005842424.1:165458-171638 GCF_000455745.1 Alligator sinensis
CCCCGCCTCCTTTGGCCGCTCAGCTGCATTTCAACAGGAGCCGCAAATCCTCGGGCTCGGGGCGGGGGGAGAGGAAACACATGGGCTAGCTGCGGGGGGGCTGAGTGGTGGGGACGACCCAAAAATTAACCGCGGGAGCGGAGGGCTGGAGCGCTGGCGCGGCGCGGCGCGGGGCGTGCGGCTGCTCCTCCTGCCACCATCACAATGATCAAGTGCTCTCCTCCTCCACCTCCTCCTCCTCCATGCCAGCGGAGTGATATCAGGACAAGAACGCTCAGTAAACACAGCAGCAGCAGCTCCTGGCTCCTCCAGGCCGGGAGGCAGACCCGGGGACAAGGTGCAAAACCCGGCACGGACGATCGCCCCGCAGGAGCGGACCCGGCAACCCCCCGCCCCCTTCCCCGCCTGACTACTTATTACCTCGGCCGAGCAGCCGGGGCTGCCAGGAACCGGGAGGAAGCGAGCGAGCTCTAGATTCAATCAACTTTTGACCTCTGTGCGAGTCTGCGTTTGTGCCTCGTTTCCTTATTGAGCGCCAGCTCCTGTAGCGAGCGGCTGGTACGGTACTCATGTCTGTGCGCATGTAGCGCGCAACTTGGCACGGCCGCGCCGGGCAGCCCCGGGAAAGGGCGAGCCCGGGGTCGGCCGGGCTGGGACCCGAGCCGCCGGGCGCTCCCCCGCCCCTGCCGCGGCAGTCGCCGGGAGCGGCCCCTTCCCGGGACGCAATCGCTGCCTCCGCCCGGCTGATCGGGGCGACCGGGAGAAGACGGGCTTTGAAAAGCCTTTCTGCCCCCGAGAGGCATTGCAGTAGGCATAGCGTGCACCATCCGAGCAGGTTATCAATGATCATCATAGCAGGGGGTTACGAAAAGGGTCTGGACACTAGCAGCAGTAGAGACCGAGGGTCCCGAGCAAGGCTGAGCTGGCCCTGGGGCACACCCCCACCCCTGCCCAGTCCTCAGTCTGCACCACAAAACCAACAGGCAAACTGTTGGGGATGTCTGCTTCTCTCCCGGGTCGGGCCATAATGAACGCTATTCAAAACAGGCAGTGCTCAGCCTCCAAGAAAGACATCTCGACCTTCTATTTTAAAACAAGGGAAGAAACATGACACCTTGGGCAGAAACATTTTTTCCAAAGGGACGGTGGGCGCCTCCATATAGAGCCAGGGTGATTAATGGATCAAAAATAACATCCCAGGAACCTGGTTTTAAACCATTTCAGTGAGACCAATGGATTACATGCAATCGTTTAAGCAAGTGTTTGTTTTTTTTATATGTTAGCTGCACAAGTCAGGTTTTAAATGAAGCCTAAACAATAGTGCTCTTCTGATTCCATATTTTTCCCCAATAAACAATAAAGAATAAATTATCTCTAGTAAAAAATGAGAGAGAGGGAGACACCCCGTTCTTTAACATGTAGCTGCAAATAAAGAAAATTTGGAACTCATACATTAGTCATGAGCTCTGATTTAAACCATCTTCATTTCTGGCATTGTAGATTAGCACAGGATACTATTTGTAACCTCCTGCCAGCACTAGAGAGCTGACTTTCTTCATTAAGCACTTCTTCTATATAACATTTGCTTTTAAAATACTCATTGCTCCCCACTAGGGCATTCAGTGTTTCATGGTGGACAAATAAAATACCAAATTACTTCAGTATTTAGTACATTCTTGCAGAGTTCACAAGGGCATTTGGGACAAATAAACATGGTATCTCTTCCCCCCCTCCAAAGAATATTGGGCCCTTACACATCAACTCAAGAACTGAGACTAGTTGCTACTTTCCGTGCTCAGGAGTTAGCCCTCCAACAGTACACGAATTCCTCAGCTGTACACAAACAATCAAGCATGATTATAATCTGTCTGCTCAAAAGTGACCCAGGCGTCAGAAGAGAGAGTGCAATCCTTCTGCACTTTCAAGCAGGAATTCTTCTACCAGTTTGGAAATCTGGTATAGAAAGGAAACTCTGCTAAAGAGGTATTTATTTGTTAATATTCCTCTCCAACCAAGGTCAGAGGAATGCAGTACTATTTCCAAGCATATATAACATCATCATTTGTACAATGCCACAGGCATGTGTTGCATTTTACAAGACAAAATGACTACAAAAAAAGGAAGAAAACTACCTAAAAAGAAGTTTTGAAGAAGTTAAGTTTTGCAGTAAAACAGCATTGTAGTATGCCAGGAAGGAAGGAGGTTGGGCTTAGTGCCTGAGTTCTTGCACTTCCCCTTAGTGCCCCCTATTGCTGGCCAGCCTGGATACTCAAAGTGCTATCATGGATAAGGGGCCTGTTGTAAGGCTATTGATGTCAAGGAAAAGGGCCCTGTTGACTACAGTGGTCCTTTGATCAGGATGAAAACCTTGTTCCCACACAGGCTGAATAGGGCAAAGGACAGGCAATGGTACACCTGGGGAAGAGAAACATAACCAGAAGTTAGTCAAGAAGTATATACTTTCCATATGTTTTTTTGCAATAAGCAATACTTATTTCCAAAGGGTAACTACTCAGTCAGACAAAAACAGAAGTGAAAAATGGAAATTGTGGAGCTGGGTAGGGGATCATCAATGTCTCAGAAATTAAGGTTAGAAAGGTGGGGGGAAGTATATATATTTATTACCCTGCATTTGATGAAGAAGAAATTCAAAACCAATGGAAGCAGGCTTACCTTTGTTGACTTGAATGGACACAATATGGATTCAGCCCATTCTGTATCCTCTATAATAATGCTTCCTAGGTTTTCTGAATCTTTTATTTATACTTGATGATTATTGCTTTATTTAATTTCAGTGCTTAGGTTTCAGGATGATAGGTGCTATATAAAACTGAAGATAGATTTTCTTTTTAATTTATCTGCTCTGAATTTCCTTAATAATTTAGACCCCAACTGTAGGGTAAATTACAAAGAAGACGCCTGCACATGTGCAAAATCCCAAGTGAATTCAAAATTCAGTTTTGATTACAGAAGTAGAGATCCAAGCAAGTTTTTCCTTACTGATAACTTAGTGCACTTTAAAGAAGTTTTCTGCTTTGCTTGTTTTATGAGACTAGTTTAAATAGATCCTTTAAAACTACACAGATCAATATGTTTCAACTCCTTATATATAGATTTGGTAGTGAATACATACTTTTCAATAATATCTATGTTGAACTGTTACAGAATTAAATTTTATTCTATTCGCTCTTAGTAAGTTTTATAATTTTTCAGCTACTGTATATTGGTCCTGAAGGCTGAAAAGTTGAGCATCATCATTTGGGATCTAGTTTCTGTTAACTGAATTTGGTGTTAAAAGTTTTGCCAGCATATCAATCATCAGTGTAGTGCAAAACATCTGAATATAATCTAAAAATACCCAATGCTGCTCCAAAGAGATTTCAAGTTGGCAGAGGCTAAACTGAAGCTGAGTAAACATGCGTCTTCTCACTCATTTCAGAAGTAAGTTACTACAGTATATTTGTATTTTTTTTACAATATAGTATTATCAGATATAGCATTATCCCTGTGTTTTACTATAGTCAATAAAATCAAAATTCCATCACAAAATAATTGAATACTCTTAGTCAAATATTGTTCTTTCATTTTAAGGCTTTAGTAATTCAATACTTCGATTTAAAACAAGCCCTCTTATCATCAAGTGGATGGTGGGGTTAGATTTCACCATTTATTTTTGTGTCATTTTCATTCAAAGAATTTTTAGAAAGATGATTGCTAAGGTTGGTGAGCAGTTGGGGCCAATGCCTGAAGTGTTTAAATTTAGTACTGGCCAATAGCGGGGCACAAATTTACATCTGAATAGCGGGAACTCTTTGCACCGTGCATTTCTGTGCTGCAAAGAAGAAATGCATCCTGCAAAGGAAACTGCAAATTGGCGGGAACTCTCTCCTACACGCGGGTTCTCAATTGCAGCAGAACACTCTGCCGTGCAAAGGAGCTCTCGTGTGGCCAGGAAATTCCATAGTGCCGAGGCACAAAAAATCACTGGGTTGTGACAATAAGAAACTGAGAGGTAGAATACTATTGTGGAACTGACTTCTGTCATTAAAACATATGTTCTCCATAGCCTTGACCAAAAAACTCCACTTTCTAATCAGAAAGGAACAAACTAGTTTGGGAATTCATACAATACATATGTTAAAGTTAAGTCTGTGATTGCAGACTTATACACCATCATCTTTTTATGTAGTGATTTGGCATGTGTGTGCACTTGTGTATTTAGATGTGCTTGATACACTTCCATCCAAGCATTTTCTCTAGAAATTCTTAATAACTAAATATCTCAAGGAAACATATATATCACAGTTATAAGTGATATATGATAAACTTGCTGATGTCAACAGTTGAACACTAATGCCTACTGATATCAGCTGACAGGGCACTAATTACTAGTTATGGGAGATGATTGCCTAGTAAAGGATCTATTCAGTACTTTATGATTTTGAAAAATTATAAAGTACAGGCCTGATTTGTGAAAAAGATATGTGATATGAAAATACCACATAAGTTCTCAGGCTGATTACCATGACAGAGATCTGTCTAATTAGAAAGAATCTATTTTAATGCTGAAATATGAAAGAGCCCAGCTGGGAGAGGAATTTAGAGGAAGACACAGAAACATCACTGCTAGGCTGACAGCAAGTGCAGCCTAAGCATGTTCCAATGACAGTTTCTGAGAAATAACTCATCTCAGCATTTAATCAATAGTGGCTTTAGAACAATTACAGATAATCTATCTGGTCACATTATTGGGAGGAGTTTAATAAAGAATACAAAATATGTGTCTTTACAGACAACACAATGAAACAACTTGTTTTGTCTGCTGAGCAAAGGCCTGCCACCTAGTTGGACAACATTAAAAATATCATGTGGGTAGCACATGAATCTCATTGCACTCAAGAGACCACAGGTTAGTTCCTGTTGCTGCCAATCAGGTTAGGAACTGCAATTGTTATGGCAGCAAGTTTCAAACCAGATCAGGCAACAGATTAACCTTCAGAATGGTTGCTTGGATAGAAACCTTTCTGAAAGATTCTGCAATAATTAAATGGCTTGTGTCTAAATCGATGGATGACATAGCGAGGGCTCCTCTAGTGGAAGGTTAAAATGGCATCAACAACTCAGTGCAGTCACCAAATAGAACTCTGAAAACCTGTTAACGGAGACACGTGGGAAATGTGAGAAGAAGCTTTACTACACACTGAGAAATGTTCTCCAAAGGCTCCTCCATAAACATCACTAGGCTTCTGCTCTGTTTAACAGAATTGATTGAGTTCTCTCAGCTACTCCTGAAATATTATTCTGCTGTCTGTTCCTTAAATTCAGCTGTAATGAAGGGGAACAGTAATATCAACCAGACTGTGGGTAAAATAACACCATACTTCAGAAGCTTAGTTGTGAAATACAAGTATAGTTTGACAACACGGCTAACATTCACAACATCCAGGTTAAAAATGAGGTCCAACTTCCAGAACATCAAAAGCTGTGGGAATTCTGGAAGTGGCAGACTAAGTCTGGGCAAAAGAAATTGCACTAAACTAGTTCTGGGAAAAAGGATTCAAGCAATAGCTCAAATGGAGGAGGAGAAAAAAAAAAACAGAAAAGGGAAAAACAGGCAATCAACAAGGTACTTAAATAATTCAAATGTTCAAGGGGATCTAGCAAATTTTATCCATTCGATGAAAAAGATTTTAGGGAATTACACGCACGCCCCCTATCCATTTTAAGAGCTCTTAGCCACAGCAGTCACACACAGGCCTGTGTGCATGCCTCTCTCCTCAGAAATGAAGCCTAAGAGTTTACTGAATCTCTCCATTTGTCTAGTTCTAGAGATAAATATAGAGCCAGGTGAAGCAGCCTGTTCACGTGGCTTCTTTTGGTTATGTGCCACATGCATAGTGAGCTCTGAGCTCACTGGCATGACAGTGTAGCTCCTGTTGAGACCTTTGCATGTGAGGTGAAGTCTATGAGCTCACTGCTGCTGTTCACTTTTCCCTCCCCCCGCCATC
The DNA here is from genome assembly GCF_000455745.1 of Alligator sinensis. Lineage (NCBI taxonomy): Eukaryota > Metazoa > Chordata > Crocodylia > Alligatoridae > Alligator > Alligator sinensis. The sequence goes on from NW_005842424.1 coordinate 171,467, forward strand.
CCCAGCCCCTGCTGAGTTCAGCAGCAGGAGAAAGGAAAGGATGAGCAGTGGGCAGCAGTACTCAGCCCCCGCTTTCGTACAGCACTGGAGCCCAGGACCTGAGCGCCACTATGCATCCCCTCTGACCTAGCGGAGGGGAGGAGGAGGAAGGGGAGGTGGGCAGGGGAAAGAG
>NW_005842424.1:171648-178111 GCF_000455745.1 Alligator sinensis
GCAGTACCACTTACTTCCTGGGCTCTAGAGCTGTTTGCAGTGATCCTGGATCCACCCATGTCTAGTTCAACATTACTAAGACCTCAGTTTAACAAAGTATTGCAGTGGGGCTACTCACCTTCTCAAATATTTTGCTGAATCAGGGCCTAGAAAAATAAGGTGATGGCATACAAAAAAATTATAGGTAATAATGATTCCCTTTCTTTTTTTCATGTTCTCACTACAGTTAGAATGTAATAAGTTTAACTCAAAGCTTCACTAAAATAGGCCACAATTCTGAAGCTTCACATTCAAAGTACTGTGGGTTTTAAATTAAAACTCACAAGTTTAGTTTCTGGGAAAGATCGAAAGCTAATGGGAGCATATCATCTGGATATTATTAATATATTTAAAATACTCATAGATTCATAGATGTAGGGTTGGAAGGGACCTAAGTAGGCAGGAGAGAATACTGGGCTCATATGACCCCAGCTAGGTAATTGTCATGCCTTCTCTTAAAGACCCCCAGGGTAGGAGCCAGCATCACTTCCCTTGGAAGTTGGTTCCAGATCCTAGACACCCTGACTGTGAAATAGTCTTCTAATGTCCAGCCTGAACCTACTCTCAAACAACTTATGGCTGTTATTCCTTGTTACTCCGGGAGGTGCACGGGCGAACAGGGTCTCTCCCATTCCCCGCTGGTCCCCCCTGGTAAATTTGTAGACAGCCACCAGGTCCCCTCTCAGCCTTCTCCTGTGAAGGCTAAACAGGTTCAGGTCCCGTGGCCTCTCCTCATAGGGTCTGCCCTGCTGTCCCCAGATCATGCGAGTGGCCCTCCTCTGGACTCTCTTGATGCTGGCCACATCTCTCCTAAAGTGCGGTGCCCAGAACTGGACGCAGTACTCCAACTGTGGCCTGACCAGTGTTGCATAGAGGGGGAGGATCACCTCCTTGGCCCTGCTCGTGATGCATCTGGGGATGCCTGACAAGGTGCCATTAGCCTTACTGACCGCATCCTCACATTGGCAGCCCATGTTCATTTTGAAATCGATGATGACTCCAAGATCTCTTTCTGCCACTGTGCTTTTGAGAAGGGAGTTCCCCAGCCTATAGGTATGCTGCTGGTTCTTACTGCCCAAGTGCAGTACCGTGCACTTTTCAGTATTGAATCCCAACCTATTCTCATTCGCCCACCCCTGTAACCTGTCCAGGTCCAGTTGTATCCTGTCCCTCTCTTCTGGTGTGCCCATCTCACCCAAAATCTTGGTGTCATCAGCGAATTTGAACAGGGTGCTTTTCACCCCCTTGTCCAAGTCGCTAATAAAGAGATTAAACAGTGCGGGCCCAAGGACGAAGCCCTGGGGGGACCCCACTGCCCACATCCCTCCAGGTCGAATATGACCTGTCCACCACCACTCTCTGGGTGCAGTCCCTCAGCCAATTTGTGACCCATCTGACTGTGTAGGCATCAATGCCACAGTCACCTAGCTTTTTAATGAGAATGGGGTGGGAGACAGTGTCAAAGGCCTTCCTGAAGTCCAGAAAAACTACATCCACCGTGACACCTGTGTCCAATGATTTTGTGACCTGATCATAGAAGGCAATCAGGTTGGTCTGACAGGACCTGCTTCTAATGAACCCATGCTGGTTGTCCCTGAGCATCGTCCCCCCTGCCAGTCTTTCCCAGATGTGCTCCTGGATAATCTTCTCAAAGAGCTTCCCCAGGATCGAAGTAAGACTAATGGGTCTATAGTTGCCTGGGTCCTCCCTCCTCCCTTTTTTGAAAATGGGGACCACATTGGCCCTCTTCCAGTTGTCTGGCACCTGGCCAGAGCACCATGAGTGCTCGTAAAGCCACACCAGGGGCCTCTGCCAATTCCCTCAGCACCCTGGGGTGGAGAGCATCTGGACCTCCTGATTTGAACACGTCCAGCCCCTCCAGAAGTTCCCTAACTCGGTCCTCCCCAACCTTAGGCCTGTCAGAGTCTCTCCTGAGTCCATCCTGAATCTCAGTGGGGAAGTCCTGGTCCCTGCACAAAAAAATGGACGCAAAGAAATTGTTAAAAAGGTCTGCCTTTTCCCCTGGTGCAGTCACCAGATTGCCTAGCATATCCCGCAGGGGCCCCACATTACCTGGTGCTTTCTTCATACTCCCTATGTATTTAAAAAAGGACTTTTTGTTGTCCTTGATCCTTGATACTAGCCCTAGTTCTGTATCTGCCTTAGCTTTCCTAACAGGCCCCCTACAAGCCCGAGCGTTGGAGGTATACTCCTCTTTGGTAATAGCCACTCCCTTCCACTGGGTGTATTCCTCTTTTTTGGCTTTCAGGTGTTCCTGAATGCCTTTGGTGAGCCAGGGGGGCTTTTGAGCACTCTTGCCCCCTTTGATTCTCGTTGGGACTGCCACCCCTTGGACATGGAGAATCGTCTCCTTAAGGAACAACCACTCATCTTAGACACCCAGTTCCCCAACTCTCCAGGACCCCAGTGCCTCTCCTACCAATCTCCTCAACTTGTTGAAGTTGACCCTCTTGAAGTCAAGGGCTACTGCCTTACTGCAGGCCCTTGACACTCTGCGCTGTATGGTGAATTCCAGTAGGCAATGATCACTGTCACCCAGGTGGTCAAGAACCTGGAGTCCTCTCACCAGGTCATTGCCTGTGACCAGAACCAGGTCCAGGACAGCATTCACCCTGGTGGGACTGTGCACCTCCTGGATTAAGTGGAGGTCCTGTATCTCAGCAAGGAACTTTCATGAGCAGTCCAACCTGGCTGACTGCTCCTACCAGCAGATGTCCGGGTAATTTAAATCACCCATGAAAACTACATCCCTTGCCTTAAGTACCTCCGCAAGCTGGCCCAAGAATTCACGGTCCAGCTCTTCTCCTTGGTTGGGGGGAATATAATCAAAGCGAAAGTCCCATGAGAACAGCAGATTTTAAGTACTCACCTTTCAAGATGCTGGACATTGAACAAGATCAGGTCTTCTCACAGGATTCTAGCATGTAGCTAGCTCTTCATGGCAGCATCCCTGCCTTCAGTTGTGTTTGCAAGGAAGCTAGGTCCAGGGAAGCGGCTCAATGCTAATATAACTATTACAGGTCTCCCTCGCTTTATGCTGTACATGCATTCCTGGAAAACAGAGCATAACTCAAATTCACATAGAGGGAACCCACTTTACAATGTAACAAATAGGGATACGTTCCAAGACCTCAACTGTACTGACCCTCAGATCCATTTCTACCACTTTTACAAGACAATTTTGGTACTCACCAATAGCAGACAGGACACACAAGCATAGCATGGTGGTGAGTGTTTAGTTGGTGTGAAGAGAGGGTGGTGATGGACCAGGGAGAGGAGTAGGAGATAAGCTAGCGGGACACTTAGAAGCCATAATGGGGATGACAACTACAGAAACACGTGTCACAGACAACAAGCGAGGAGCACAGATCCAACACAGGAGACTATATTTTGGTGTGTGTCACTCCCACAATGCACCACACAAAGCAGCTGACTGCGGGCTTCCACCACACTGATCGCACAAGAGTGAATTTACCTTGCATATAACAAAGTTTTGGTATAAAAAACGGTCATCACAGAAGAGCGAATTCACACATACAGAACCTACAGAAAGTGAGGGAAACCTGTATATAATTATAAATGCATAACTGAAATTTCTCCCCAGTATCCATACCCTACTGAAACTGGCACAGCTAAGATGGGCCAGCCACCTTTCAAGAATGCCCAACACCCACCTACCAAAGAAAATCTTCTACAGCAAACTGTCAAATAGAGTACGCTTTCATGGTACACCAACGAAGCAGTACAACAAAACCCTAAAGATGTCCCTAAAGAGTTTTGGCATCAGCTCAGAGTCATGGGAGTCAATCACTCATCATCATCCATCCTGGAGGTCATCAGTCCAGAGCAGAGCATTGGCCTTCGAGCAGCAGCGCACAGCAGAGGCAGTGAGGAAGCACGTGGCCAGGAAAATGAGGACCTCTTGTGTCCAGTCCTCATTGCTCTCCTGCCCCTGCTGCAGCAGATGGTACAGGACAAAGATTGGGCTTATAAGTCACCTGTGTACCCTCACAACCTAGCCTCCACCCCCTTCCTCTCTCTTTTCTCTCACTTCTTTCTCCCTTTCTCTTTTCTCCCTCCCTCTTTCTTTCCCACTTCCTTTCTCTCTTCTTCCCCCCCCCACTGGATGCGGTCATCTTCGCTTTCAAAGGACAAATGAACAACATCTGAAATTTAGCAAAACTGTTTCGACTGATTTTTTTCCTTACATTTATTTGGTCTAGGAAGTTAAAAATCTGTACGAATTTATTAGTGTACTCAAGGAAAATGTCTATGAGAATAAATCAGGCTGGTAAGAAAAAGCCAAAATATAACAAGCCAATAACACTCTCTTTGTTAAAAGAAACATCAAGGGACCTGAGATGACAGGGGGAAAACAATTATTTAAACATGATTGGCAGGAAGCTTTAAAAAAGATCATATTTTTCTTTTCTTCTCTTTTTGGGGACAAGTTGTAGGAGCTGAAACCATGAGCTTTTTTTTTTTTTGAAAGAATCATTTAATGTAGTTTTCTTTTAGATTACACTCTTCACTGCTAGTTTACCTGAGTTAAAAAAAAAACCCAAGACTAACTGTTGCTATGATTCTTTACTTCATGCAGCACTAGTTAATGCTGGCTGTCAGGGCAGACTAGTTTTTTTAAGCCTGCATTTTACTGACACAGAAGTTGCAGCCACAAGAAACCATATTACATTTCAGATAGCAGTACACAGAACCATAAGATGGCTCTTACCAGCCAGAGAAAAACAAGCAAATTATTAGACTCAACTGGGAAAGATTCTTCCATGTGCTATATTGGAATTTCTGAACAGAACAGCTCACGTTGTCAAGAATTTATCAGTCCACAAGCTTCACCAAATGTAAACACCCCAGTCTCTGAAAAGTAAGCAACTAATCAAGTTTTCTTTTCTTATAAAACATCAATGCAGGAACAGAGGGTTTCACACACAGCATCTTGGGAAAATGTGTCAATTTGTAATTTTTCGTTTACTCCCACAGCCCAAGTTCAAAAGCTAGCTCTAATACTAAGCCTTAGTGTAACACTAACATAATGGTGCATATAAATGACATAAGCTGTAGGGCTGTGCCTGCCACAATACTCAGACAAGTGTGAGGCTGTTTCTCACAGCCCAGCGGTGTGCAGCCTGTTGCTTTTATCCATGCTTAATAGCAAAGTAAACAGGATGTAATCAAAGGCTAGGTACAAAACTTCAAAAAGCCTGAGGCAGAATTGATCTAAGTTATACAATTTTCTGTAAGTGGTGTAGTTTAGATTGGTACCAAAAGGAACACACATTCGCCCTTTGGTAGGATGGGGAGGTTCCTGCAAATCTTAAAACGGTTCCACCATTTTTAAACCAGTCTGTGTGTGCTGAGCTTCTGTTCTGTTACAGGTATAGACTGGTTTTGTGTACTAAACTTCGGTTCTGTTGCAGGTATAGACCAGTTTCTGATCACTTATACCAGTAAAAGCATAGTGTCTATACCTGGTCAAAATGTTGAGAAAGAAGCCATCCCTGCTGCTTCTGTGGGCTGAGGATATAAAACTTCAGTGGATCAACTGCTAAGAGTCCATGAAAGCAAGCAGGTCCATTGGATCATCTACCTATGGCAGGGGAGCTAGATAAATGGGCATTACTGCCACGCTACTCCATTAGACTTCCAATAACTTCATCTTCGCTTGTAATCTCCTCAAATTGAAGTTCACCATCAGTCCAGTAACTGATGTCAATCCCAGTGTCATAGTCATGAAAGGAACCTATAAACATGGCAGAAAACATCATAGTGAAAAGGGTTCGGCCAACACACATCTCTGCTTAACTCCACTGGTGACTGGGAACGGTTCAGATGACTCACTGTCATCCACAATGCAAGCAAGCATGCCATTATGAAATTGCCAAACCATTGCAATGAATTTCTCTGGGCAACCGAATTTTGCCATGATCTGCCAAAGGCCCTCCTGACTGACTGTATCAAATGCTTTTGTCAGGTCAATGAAAGTCATGTTGACGAAATCACAAATGAGATTTCATAGATTTCATAGATTTTCATAGACATCAGGGCTGGAAGGGACCTCGGAAGATCATCGAGTCCAGCCCCCTGCCCAAAGGGCAGGAAGTCAGCTGGGGTCATAGGATCCCAGCAAGATAAGCATCCAGTTCCATCTTGAAGGTATTCAATGAAGGCGCTTGAACCACCTCCGGTGGCAGGCTGTTCCAGACCTTGGGGGCTCGGACAGTAAAGAAATTCTTCCTTATGTCCAGCCTGAAACGATCTTGAAGTAGTTTGTGACCATTCGACCTCGTCATCCCTTGGGGCGCTCTGGTGAACAAACGTTCCCCCAGATGCTGGTGGTCACCCCTGATAAACTTGTAGGTGGCCAGCAGATCACCCCTGAGCCTGC
>NW_005842424.1:179364-180729 GCF_000455745.1 Alligator sinensis
GCGTCAGTTGTCAGTTGCCCCATCTGGCTCAGCAGGGGTCCAATGTTGCCTCTGCTTTTCCTCCGGCTCCCCACATATCTGAAAAAGGACTTCTTATTGTCCTTGATGCTCAAAGCTAGCTGGAGTTCAGTTGCAGCCTTGGCTTTCCTGGTCTGCTCCCTACAGGACCGGACCAGTGCAGAATAATCCTCCTTGGAGGTGACTCCCATCCTCCATCCTTTGTAGGCCTTTCTTTTTAGCCTCAGGAGATCTGCTAGGTCCCTGGAGAGCCAGGGGGGCTGCTGTGCCCTCTTGCTGCCTTTCCTCCGAGATGGAATAGACTTAGTTTGTGCATTGAGGATCGCTCCCTTGAGGAGCAACCACTCCTCTTGAACTCCCCTCTCCCTGTGGTCACGGTCCCTTAGGGCCTCACTGACAAGCCTCCTGAGCTTGTCAAAGTCGGCTTTCCTGAAGTCAAGGACTTGCGCGTTGCTGACCGACTTGCCAGCTTTTCGGCGGATGGTGAAGGTGATCATGGTCGCTGTCACCCAGCTTCCCTTCGATCACTAGGTCGCCGACTAGGTCATCCCCAGTAGCCAGTACCAGGTCGAGCAGCGCTTTGCCTCTCGTTGGCCCGTGGACTTCTTGAGTCAGGTAGAGGTCATCCACGCACGAGAGGAAGCTCTGCGACCGCTCAGATTTTGCTGAGTGATCCTCCCATGAGATGTCTGGGTAATTAAAGTCACCCATGATAACCATGGTCCTGGAGCAAGCTGCCTCAGCCAGTTCCTGGGCAAACTCCTGGTCAAGCTCAGGACTTTGGGTGGGAGGTCTGTAATAGACTCCCACCATTGTGTCCCCTGTGCTGTGTTCCCCACGGATTTTAACCCAGAGGGTCTCCAGTCGTCCACCCTGGTCGCCAATATCAGCTTGCAGGGATGTGTAGTTTTCCTTAACATAGAGAGCTACCCCCCCCGCCCCTTTTCTCTACACGATCCCTCCTGTACCGGGTATAGCCATCTATCCCCGTGGTCCAGTCATGGGTGGAGTCCCACCAGGTCTCCGTTATCCCTATGACATCGTAATTGTTTGCACTGAGCATGAGGATGAGCTCCTCCTGCTTATTCCCCAAGCTCCTGGCATTAGTGTACAGGCAGGCAAGTGCCCCCTGGGGGGCTCCTTCCTTGCACACAGATTTTACCAGGGCTGGGGCAGGGGTGGGCTCCCTGAAGCGCCGTGATCTGCTGGCTTTGCAAGGATTGCTCAGCGGGCCAGCAGTTTAAAGCTCGGTGGAGCAGGTCAGCCAGTCTGGCTGAGAAGAGCCTCCTCCCTAGGGGAGAGAGGTGGAGGCCATCTCTTCCCAGCAGCTCCCCGCCTCTCTCCCCC
>NW_005842424.1:180741-183276 GCF_000455745.1 Alligator sinensis
CTGCCTCTCTCGCCAAAGAGCGGGCTGTGGTCATGAAAGCCAAAGCCTTCCTGACGACACCAGCGCTGCAGTCTTTGGTTGACCACATAGATCCTCCTGTCCCTTCTCAGCCCGTAGCCTGAGACTGGGAGGATCGACGAGAACACTACCTGTGCCCCCAGACCCTTAAGCCCCGCTCCCAAATCCCTGTAGTGCCTCATGACCTGGCTGGGAGTGCTCCGAGCAGTGTCATTGGTGCCCACATGAATAAGGAGCATGGGATAGTGGTCTGTGGGTTTAAGGAGCTTTGGGATCCTCTCCGTAATGTCCCGGATGAGATGGGCAGGCCGTGTAACCAGAATGTCAGATGAGCAACTGCCAAAGAAGATCTTTTATGATGAGCTAAAGGAGAGAAAGCGCTCTCCAGGAGGCCTGAAGAAATGCTTCAAGGACTCCCTCAAGTCATCCTTGAAACATTTCAACACTGACCTGAAGTCTTGGGAAGATGTTGCTCATGTTCATTCCACCTGGCAAAGTCTCATCCATACTGGAGCTACAGTCTATGAGTGGAAGAGAACTGCTGAGGCAGAGCAGAAACACAAACCGTGTAAATCTCACACGTCTGCCCAAAGCAGCACATCAACCCAAAGCAGCATCTCTTGTTCAATGTGCCATGGACAGGTCAAAGCACAAACTAGCTTGATCAGCCTTTCATGTGTTCACAGAAACCAAACCAACCAGTGACGTCATGGTCATTTTCAAATCCAAAGAACAAACAAAAACAACAACTCTATCAGAGTTAATGATTAGGAAGCACCAGCTGAGGTACCTCTTCACCACATCTTCTGTCCTGTTACTGGAAGTCTGAGTCTGGGGCCAATAGCTAGAGATGTGCAGGATCAGGGCTACCATAGGGGCAGGGGAGAGAAGGAAAGCCCAGTAGATGGACCTAGGCCGCTGAGGATCTGTCAAAAATTCTTTCTGATTTCAGGGACGTTCTGGCTTGGTGGAACTCAACACTACTTCAAAGCAACAATGCCAAGAAAAAAAAATCGCCCTCAAGGAACACTGGTAGGGTTTCCAATCTTTCCAGAAATTCCCACATAAAAGCTGAATAGGCCCTAAATTCTCATAAACTCTCCCTGTGTTTTAGCTCGTTGCTCCTCAGATGTGTCTAAAATCTAATCTATGTCTGCTTGGGTTCTCATTTTGCTTTACAGTCTGAATCTTCTTTAAACAAAAAGTCCCTGCTTGTGTGGTGAATAAAACGTCACAGGGAAGATTAACTTTATTTCCCTTTGTGGCAATTGCTGCTAAATGTCAGCCATTTACAATGGTTTCAGAGAGAGAACATGACCATTTTGAAATTTCCAAGCCAGAATAGTGACTGAATCTATTCAAAGCTACTTTACATCCTTCTTCATATGAAAGAGTGATGATTGTGCTGTGACTCTTGGCATATCCAATCAAATATAATATCAAAACAGGAAATTTTATAAGTTTTTAAATTATAGGGAAACAGAAATAAAGACCATTTTCCACAGTGGTAATTTTTTGGAAGATATATATGTCCATTCTTACAGGAAGATAAATACTGTATTTCTCTTCTGCCAATACACTAAGTGAGAACTTCACTGGTTTGTTAAAACTGCTATAGTTTAAAAATCAGTACACACATAATCTACATTAAAGAAATGTTTTTGAAGATGCAAAACCATATGGGAAAAGTGTTGGGAAATGCCTATAATAAAGGTTGACAATCTTAATTGGGCCCCTTTGTTAATGCATTATGATACAGTTTATAATACATTGCCACCTAATATTTTTCATACAGAACCCTGCTTCATTCTGTACATGGCCTTAATGGTGCTCAATAAGTGAGTATCTAGTTAATATTTTGTCCAATGCATAGCATCATTTCTTATTTACGATACACTATTTAGACCCTGCTCTGAAGACAGAATTCTTAATTTCCTTGTGAGCTTTTGTATGATGGTCATTACTCTAGTGTCCAGGTGCTTCACAGAAATTAATGAATTTATTTTCACAATACCCCTGAGAGACAAGGAGATGGTGTTATCCCTGTCTAAACTTAGGGAACCCAAATGTACATAAATTAAGATAAGACATTTCCACTAAATTTGGGTGCCTAATTTGACAAGTAGGCCCTGATTTTTCAAAGTACTTAACAATATATAGCACATTGTGTGTTCAAAAGCACAGCTTCCTCCCACTGACTTCAGCTGCAGCTGTGAGTGCTCAGCATTTCTGTAAATCAGACTCCGGGGTCTCTAGTCAGGCTCCCAGAAAATGAAGAACACACAATTAGTGACTGACTGTAAAAGTTTGGTTTAATTGACCTGATTAGCATCACATAAGAACTCTGTGGCAGAGACAGGAATAGAATTCAATTCTCCAAGGCAGTATTCAACTGTATTAACCAGAAAACCATCCTTTCTCTCCAGGCAATCCCCTGTCCTGCCTTGTTCACTACACACCTTCCAACTTCTGCCCCAGGAGAGGCAGAGTTTCTACAGACAACACTCATTTTCCCTA
>NW_005842424.1:183307-217790 GCF_000455745.1 Alligator sinensis
ATCCTGATTCATTCCCCCAGCAGGCCCACCCTATGCATTACAGTCAATGGGGGTCCAGTAGGTAATCATATAATTAAAGACTGTATTTAAATGCAAATGCATGAGTGAATGAATGTCATACAGACAATCTTCTAGCGTACCTTAACTGTTGTCTCTGCAACCTTAATATCGGCCTTTAAATAAGATTTTTGTGTAATTGCTTAAGTTTTCTTTTTAAAGAAATAGAGTGAATCAGACATTCCATCCCATCGAAATTTCTATCTCTTGAGCTAACTAACTAAATAATAGCTGCAGTAGGTGGTAATCAGCTGTGGGGTACAGCTGAAGAAAAGGAGGGCCACATGCTTTGCTAGTGGATTCCACAGATATTGGATGACGGCAGAGGAGTGCTAAGTCTCAGGAATCTTAGTTTCCATTTCGGGATATATTCTAGCACCCACACAGCCTTCTGCCTATTTCTTCCAACCTTTAGGCCTTTTGCCCAGCTCTCTCCAACCTGTCCCCACCCTATGTCTTCCCCACCTTTGGTTCCTCATCTCAGTTCTAATCTCTTCCCCCACTCAGTCCCACTCATTTTCCATAACAATCCTTGTTTCCTTCTCAACCAGCCATAACTGGATACGTCTTCTCTTGGTCCCAGTCCAACTAGTTGCCCCGGGTCATGCTCAGCCATTCAAGGTTCCCTCGTCTTTTTGCTAAAATCTCTTCCCCTAACTTCTCCCAGTTCTCCTCTCTGCACTCTAACCTTCATCAACTCAGTTTCCCCTTCCATAAATGTTCTCCCTCTCATAATCCATAAAAAAATGTTGGTCCTTTTCTCCACCTTGGTATGCATACCTTTCAGATAGTTTTTGCAGAGGTGGTCTCAAAGAGCTCCTTGATATAGAGAACACTATTTGGCAGAAAGAAATGTTAAAACACTATTTGCACCTCCAGAAATGTAATATATCTCATCCAATGCACCAAATGCCCTGATAGAAAATACGTAGGAGAGACCAAACAACAACTGCGCACCAGAATGAATGCACACCGGAAATCCATCAAAAACAAGAATACCCAATTACCGGTGGGGGCACATTTCTCACAAGAAAACCACTTTCTCTCCAATCTCTCAGTCCTGATCCTCAAAGGAAACTTGCAAAACACTTCTCAGAGATGAGCCTATGAACTTCACTTCATCAGCCTCCTGCATACTAAAAATCATGGACTAAATATAGACGTTGGATTTAAGACACATTATAACCTGCCTGACATCTGACTCCTCAGGTACCTCTCCACTATTCACCCCACTTCTCTCCCCCACACCCAGCCTGTCTCTCACCCACTGACTCATCAATTTACATCTTCATTGACTGCCTGTCTTGCATGCATACCAGACCAGCCTCTGGCTTCTTTACTTTACTTTTCATTCCATCCAGGAAGAGCACACACCAACCGCTGAAACTTCCTCAGCCTGACAAAGGGTGTTTAAACCTGAAAGCTTGCTTTTTATAAAATGTTTTTCCAACTATTTAAGTTGGTCTAATAAAAGATATCAGATTCACCCAAAGAACCTTGTCTGCCTTTGGCAGAAAGTCACTGCTGAAAGAAAAATGGTATAAGACCTTCCCCCCTCCCCTCTCTGCTTTACCTTTTGTCTTTCTAATTTCTATCAATTTACATTCTCACTGACATCCTGCCACACTTTTAGCTTCTCTCATTTCTTTGAGTCTCAGGACAGCAGAGACTCTCTATGCCTGAAGAAAGGTGTCTGTGCCCAAAAGCTTGCTAAGAACTTTTCTTCAACTACTCAGTTTGTCTGAAAAAATATACCACATCTACTCGAAGAACCTTGCTGTATAGACACAGGCACTGAAATAACATAGAAATTATTGAAAGGGCACAGCAATGATTACCTTCCCTGATGGGTCAGATTTTAACCATGATATGATAAAGCAGTAACCGCTGGCCACCTTAAAACCAGAACCTGCTCTCAAATGACTTCCTGAGCTGCTGAAAACACCACGAAACATTCACTAAGTACAGGACTCCCACCCTCTTAACTCATTCTTGCAGAAACAATATCTTAAATGAACAGCTGATTTAACATGAAAAATCTAAACATATCTGCAATTTGCTGACAGTTGAAGACCACACATGGCTCCATTCTGATCTCACTGATCCTCTTATTCCGGATTTAACTCCTCTTACTTTGGATTTATGCAGATATATAAGTGAGCTCAGAATCAGGTCCACAGTAGTTAGTAAGCTGTGGTTTTACAAATAATGATAGGTTTTAGCTCCAATCATGTGTAGATATCAAAACACCTTACAAAGGTAAACAAATATTATTGTCCTTCTTTGCAAAAGAAACTGAGTCATGAAGCAGTTATGTGACAGCTAACAGTGAAGGAGCTAATAACAGAACCCACAATTCTGGACCCCCAGTTTGGTGCTTACCCTGGCATCCACCCTCCTTTTTATTCACAAAGTACTTGTTAATTGTTCTGAGTGTTACTTTTAGTCAAATCATTGTTATTTTTAACCATATGATATCAAACTTGCCTGAATAAAGTGTTTAGGTGGCTATTTTTCACCTATGCGTATAAGCAATATTTGTGCTGTCTCGTAGCAAAGTAATACAGCATTTTTTTCATCTAGATATTTTAAGCTAATTTGTTTCATTTCTTCAGCTTGGTTTTGCATTTCATAGCTCAGCAGGACATCCTGATTGAAAAATACGATATAAACACAAGGCCATATGTTCCCGCGGTTTGTGGGGCGCATCTTCTGGAGAAATGAAGCAGTATAGTCCAAAAATACCAGCACCACTATCTTTGGACAACTGCATGACCTTTAAATAATAAATAAATAATGCCCCATAAAATGTGAAACAAACTATTTTCAAATTATATGTAGCATAATAGTGTGTGTGTGTGTGTGTGTGTGTGTGTGTGTGTGTGTGTGTGTGTGTGTGTGTGTGTGAGAGAGAGAAAAGTTTGTTCAGTTTCTTCTTTGTCATATTGGATTCTTTCCTACTTTATCTCTGCTTTCTGTCTTTTATTTCCAGTGACAAGCTGTGTCACTACTGTTTTTAGTGAGAATCTGCCTTAGCAGGGCAAGGCTATTTAGCGTAACAGTTTTAGACAAAGATATGTAACAATCTAGTCTTTCATCTTTCATCTTTTTTTTCACTGGCAATTTGTGTATTTATGTTTTGCATTATAACCTAGTGTCTTGAGCCTGGTGTAGGTTGGGGTGGAGTTATTTTCATGACCTGTCAAAAGATGAATTCTGTTGAGACATGAGAGTGATTGTGATGTAGGAAAGCACTATGCTTTCATTTGGGTCTGGTTTTCGACCCAATAATGCTTGGTGGTGCAGGGCATGTAGGCTGCTTTAGTATGGCAGCAAAAAATTGATCATTCTTTTGTCTGAACTAACTGGAAGTGGGATGGTAGGATTACCACAGTTTTGCCCTGTAGCTCCTGCGCACTTAAATTTTATTTGTAGGAGTATAGTTAGAGTGTTTTTATTTATTAGGTTAATTTGTCACCTGGCATAATATATGTTAAACTTCACTCCCATACAGAACAACTAAAATTGTACTACTGAACTCATGAACATTGTGTGCCTCCTGAGGCCAGGGAGGCACAGTGACCACCCACAGGCAGCGGCGATGGTGGTGGCAGTGGTGGCATGGTGGCGGTGAGTGGGAAGCTTCTGCAGGTGTCCACAGCAAGGAGGGGGTTGTGAGCGCCATCTGGCTATCGGTGACCACCCACAGACACCATCATCAGCGGCAATTGGTGACTGCCCGCCACTGGCGGGGGTGGGGGGGGGGGGGGGGAGGGGGAAGGGGATCATCAGGGGCATTTGGTGACTGCCCGCCACTGGCGGTGTTGGTGGTGGGGGGAGAGAGTGACAAGTGGTGACCACCCACAGGCACCACCGGCGGCATCAGCATCAGCCAATCTCAGGGAGTGTACCGCCAATCTCAGGGGGTGCACGTGCACTCTCATGCACCCCCTACGTATTGCCAATGGCTGAATTGATTTAGCAGTAGTGTTTCCTGTATTGTATTTCTTTAGTTCTTTTAGCATTCTGGCATAATAGACAGACATATCTTTTCTAGTGAATCAGATGCACTTCTTCTGAAGCCTGGATATCTGCAGTTTAGGGTGTGTCACTGTGTACTCATCTTGACTGTTTTGCCCCAAGTTATGTTTCTTTTTTAGCCATACACATTGCTAGTTACAACAAAAGATTTCACTGTGAATATGAGGGCATGCTATACTTTAACCCCTGCAATAAAGTACTTGTCACAACTTTCAGCTGATACTGGCACTTTCAGCTGATACTGGAACTCTACCATTTGTACAGAGGGTATCATACGATCCTTGAGAAGGTATTGGGTTTGTCATTGATTAGTAAAGATTTATGAATGCACCTAATGCTCTGCAGCATTCCTTTTCCTGGGAAAGAAAAGGACAGAGTATCTCATTCCCTGAATAACAGAAATATTAAACTAGCAGAGTTAATTATGTTTCTGGAATCTCTTCACAGTCCTGTTACTACATGAACAGACCATTAGAATGTATATTAGAAATACAGATGTATTTACTTTTACAGTTTTTGCACATTACTTTTTGTAACAGTGGCACTGGGAGCCAAGATCTGGATGTAGAGATTCCCCATTTTCTAGTTTTACAAGTTATAAAGAAAACTGCCTTCTCTATTGCACTGCTTTTCTCTGTTACACTGCTTGGTACAGTTACATAATTAGAATTTCACCTCCAAGTACTTAGTAATGATAGAAGTTTGGTACTGTACCAATACTTAACATTCTCTTACAGTCATTGCTAATTTACTGATTCTTAGCTCTGCTGAATCAGCATCACTGAAAGCAATGTCTCATCTTAATCACTGACAGAAAGCACAGCCACCACAAGGGCAGATTCAACAAAGAATGCGATTAGGGTTGGCTAACAGCAGTTGTACCAGCTCATACACAATCATTTTTAAATGATCTGAAATCACTAACCTTTTGCTTCTGGAGCACAGAGTTCAAATCCAGTGCTAGACCATGCATGAAAATGAGTTAAGTGATCCTGTTTTAGTCTATACAGACTCATTTGTGTAATTTGGCATGATTGTCAGATTCTGCTTTGGAGGAAAAGTGAATATAAATTACAGAAAAAAGTGAGTTTTAATCAGGTAGAAAAATGAACATCAATAAACCTGAATGTCAGGATTCCAACTGCAAACTCAGACTTGAATGTCAGGACCTTTGCATGTTCCTCATATAAAGAGATCAACAACTAGAATAGAAGGCAGGAGTCACTTTTGATACAGACGTAGTTGTAAAGTATCACACTAGCAAAACATCACTGAAATGGCACTGCAACTACCGTGGTCATTTACTAATAGGCTGGCTACTCATGGGCGCATCCACACATCGCTGTATGGCGATGTTGCTACCGCATCATGCTTTAGTATTTCCCTTTGAAAGTACTAGAGCATGGCGCAGTAACCGCCTGTACTTCACCGTGCGTGCGGTGCATGGTTAGATTTTGCTGGTACATCACCGTAGCAATGCACTAAAATGGGGGAGTGCACTGCTACAGCAACATAGCTGCTGATCACGTGTAGACCAATGTGATTGCTACGTCGCCATAGTGCACCGTACGGCAATGTAGTCCATCGCTACGACAACGTAGGATGATGTGTAGATGTGCTCCATGAATCTTTTTATTGGTGCTGAAGACTGTCTTCTTTGTCACAAAATGTGACCTTATTCATTCAAGTGTAGCAGGAAACTTTTTGTTTCAAAAGACAGGGAAATTTTCAGAATTTTTCCTAGAATTTTCAGGGTAGAAATTTGTCTAATATCTCTCCCAATTATACAGTTGGTCCAATGAAAGGCATCAACAAAAAAATCCTTGCCTTTTGTGTACTTCCTGCCTCATTGTGCCTAACAATAATACTCTAACCCTTGTGCCATAGGCATTTCTTTGAAAGCAATGCTTTCCCTGGTGCAATTAATTCTTTGAAGCGACTCAGAGCCAAAGGTTATCTGTCCACTACCAAGCACTAACAGATATTCCATTTTGTATATGGAAGCTACAGGCAGTCCTGCCAGCAATGGACCCGGTTTGTACCTGCTTAAGTCCATCTTCATGAACATGAAAATCTAAAAATGGGGACTAGGGACAGAGGAGAACACAGAAGAAAAATTAGAGGAAAAGAACAAGAAATGACAATGAGAAGGACAGTGAACAAAGGAAACTCCCTGTTTGTCATGCACCTCTTTTCATTTGCTTTTGCTGGCTACAATTAGCTCCTGCAAGCTTATGTGAAATGCACTAGGCTACTTCTGTAATAACAGCATTCAGTGCCTTATCTCATGCTGCTGTGTGGACACATTTAATCATCTATTGCAACTTTTTTTTGTTCTCTTTTTGTCAAATCTTAAATTTGGGAACAGGTTAGGAATTTTTGAGCCTCTTAATAACTTTAAAACAATGCATTGTCATTTTAAGAAGAGGGGGATTGGAAGATGACAGTACCTTCTGAGGGTGAAGGGCACAACACATGATAAAGATTAGGTTTCTTCTTAGATCATAAACACCTTAAAAGCCATGATTGCATATGTATCTGTATTGTACATGGTACAAAGAGGTTGTGATCTTGACCGGCATCTGGGCATCACTGTAATATAAATACTAAAAAGTTTAATTAGAGTTGTCACTGCCAGTTCAGGCTAAAATCATTAAGACCCAAAGAAAAGAATACAGACACACACTCTATTAGGGAAAAAAGATTCAGGGTGTAGGATCAATTGTTTTAACATAAATACTAACTGTAAACCTGAGCTGTAGAATAATGATTTTTCAGTTGTAAATGGCTCACTGTAATAAAAATGAGAACAATGCCTTTATAGAGGATGGAGAAAAACACATCTAAATGAGGGCCACCTCTGCACTTCTTCTACGCTGAGCATTCTGCAGCCATCCTAAAGCATTTGGTCCTGCATGAATAAATCTATAGCAAAGTCAAGAACCTTTAACTCATTTAGGGCCTGCTCCCAGTCCCAATGAAGTCAAAGCTCACACTAAGTCCAGTCAACCCTATGGCATCAATCAATAAACTTTATGTACAATACCTTTATAAGGTAAGTAAGTAATATTATAAGTAAGTACATGGTCTTTCTCTGTAGATCTGTAATAAAGACATTCTAAACCTTGATTTGTATTAATTATATATATGTTTCAATTACACTTTTCCATTTTTTTCATTTTAAAGGTATCATTTTACATTCTACAATATGTGCTCAGTGGAGAGAAGTAACTGCTTCCAGTGCTACATGTCAAAAGACACCATGGTAAGAGGAATAGTAGTACAGGAAAAAGCTGAGCAGTGGTGCAAGCACCATAATTCAGGAGTCCATTTCCAGAGTGGGAGCTGTATGGAAAGACCATTTAGCCAAAAGATTCCATACTACAGAACCACATTCTGAAGAGCTTGGGTTGTGGAAAGAAAGCAACCTGTCAGAAGATGAGTTACCCACTTAGCAAAAGGGGAGGAGAAAAGAGAGCGAAGTTGGGGAGAAGAAAAAACTATGAATAATGGGTTAAGTCCCATCAATGGGAAAGAGAAAGATGAGGGGTTCTCTTATTTGATTTGTGAGTTAGAAAGACATGAAACTGCTGCCTAAGGAATTACTACAGCTAATACGCACAGGCTTGGACCTAGGCATATTAATTCACATTGCAGGTCCTCTTTTGGACCTCTGCCTTGGCTTGTTGGAGATTCAATTTCTTTTGCTTGGAGTTGGTGTTGTTCTGTCAAGCACAAAATGCCTTGTGCTTGTGGTTGATCAACACTTGGATCTCTCAGTCATTCTCATCAAATCAGTCTTGATGTTTCTTCATAGAACTCAGGGACTACAAGGCACAGGAGATTCAACATATCGCTGACATCCATGATATTCATGGTTTTTTCAATGCCACCAAAGCCATCTACAGTCTCAGCATTCAGGGACTAACCCCCTCAAGACCTAAGGATGGAGGAGACCTAATCAAGGAAAGGGGAGCCATCAATGCCTGTTAGAAGGAGCATTTTGAAGACCTCAATTGAGACTCTATTGTTGACAAGAGTATTCTCAACCAGAGCTGTCCCTAGGGGTGTGTGGGGCCCAGGGCAAATCAGCCGGTGTGGGGCCCTTGGTGGTGAGCGGCCAGAGCCAGTGGAGGTGGGGGGAGGGGGCACTGGCAAGTGGCCAAGCCAGCAGTGTTTGGCGGTGGCAGCAGAGCTAGTGGTACTTGGCAGCAGCAGGACCTGTGCGGCACTGTCTGCAGGACCCCCAAAATGTAGGGCCTGGGGTGGTTGCCCCGATTCGTCCCCCACAGGGATGGCCATGTTTTCAACTCTATCTCACACCACCCAGTCAGAGATGATCTCGGAATTCCTCCAACCTTTGACAAGGTGAGGAAAGTCATCAAGCAGATGAAGAACAACAAGGCACCTGAAGCCAATGGAATCCCATGCCCTTATCTTAAGGATTTGGAATGATGAGAAAATCCCAGCTGACTTCAGTAATGCTATGATTGTGGCAATCTTCAAGAAAGGAGACAAATCCAACTGTGGAAATTACAGAGGGATCACCTTGCTCTCCACTGTTGCAGGGCACTAAGATGTACC
Organism: Alligator sinensis; assembly: GCF_000455745.1. NCBI lineage: Eukaryota > Metazoa > Chordata > Crocodylia > Alligatoridae > Alligator > Alligator sinensis. The sequence goes on from NW_005842424.1 coordinate 191,990, forward strand.
CGATCCTTCAAGAGCAGAGGCAGCTTAGCTAGGAAGCCCTGAGAGACTGGTGAAGCAGGATGAGTCTAACTGGGGAGGAGGAGGCCTCACTGGGGCACACTACTGAGTAAAGCCCCAGTGCCAGACAGCACCACTACAGGGGGTGAAGAGACCCTAGTGCCAGAGGGCACTGCAACAGGGGGCAAAGAGACCCCAGCATCAGAGCACCAGTGAGGGCTCAGCGGATACAGATTGACGAAAGCACCCAGACCCAGAAAGCGCTGCTACAGAGGGTGAAGAGACCTCAGTGCCAGAGGGCGCAGCTACTGGGGCCAAGGGCCCAGTGATGACAGATGGCTGAGGCCTCATAAAAATAGGGACACAGTTTAAATACCACCTGTGAGGCATGGTGCATGGTAAAGGGGAGGTGTTGGAGCCACGCATCTAGCCCATAAGGCTTGGGGGCACTGTAAGGCACCACTTGAGTGTGGGACCCAGAAAGGGGTCCAACAGCCCACAGGGTTTAGAGGAGTCTGTCAGGACTGTGACCGAGCAGCAACTAGAGGGCAGCCTCCCGATTCATCATTTATACCAGCAACACACGGCAGGAAAGATTAGTAGGCACCCATAGGGTGGAGCTGGCACGGTCACGGTGCCCTACGGACATGATGGCCATCCCTGCAGAGGCCATATCGTGACACCCACCACAGGAAAGATCATTGCAAGAACTCTCCTGAACCATCTCCTTCCACTTGCTGAATAGATCCTCCCAGAATCTCAGGGTGGGTTTAGGGCATCCAAAGGCACAACTGACAATCTTCACAGCTCACCAGCTGCAGGAAAAATTCCGGGAACAACATAAACCTCTCTAACATGGCCTTGTTTGACCTCACAAAAACCTTCAATTCTGCCAACCAAGGAGCACTGTGGAGGTTCCTTCTGAAGTACAGATGCTCACTGATATTCATCACCATTCTTTGCCTGCTCCATGATGGTATGCAAATGGTAGTTCTCAATAAACAGATCTATCACAAACCCTTCTGAGGTTAAGCTGGGACTTAGGAAAGGCTGCATCATCACTCCAACACTTCCCAATATTCCTTACCACAATGCTATATCTGAAAACCAACAAGCTCCCAGTTGGAGTGGAGCTAAGCTACAGAATGGATGGTAAACTGTTTAAACTCAGCTAACTCCGAGCAAAAACCAAGACCCACCTGACCTCAATCATCAAGCTTTGGCACACTGATGAGGCTGTAGTATGTGCTCACTTGCAAACAGAACTTCAGGCAACCATCGATGTCTATACTGAGGCATATAAGAAAATGTGACTGATGCTTAACATTCAGAAGATGACGGTCCTCCATCAACAAGCTCTTAATGAGCAGTCCCCAGCTCCAGTAATTCAGATTCACAGTGAGACTCTGGAGAATGTTATTTCTCATAGCTTGGAAGCTCTCTCTCACAGAAGGCTGACATTGATGAAGAAATCCAACATCACCTCAAATGTGCAAGAGCAGCCTTTGCACGAGGAAATGGGTGTCTGAAGATCACGACATCAGATCCAAAACCAACCTCATGGTTTATCAAGCAGCTGTGATCCCCACCTTACTGCATGAAGCTGAGACATGGACAACATACAGGAGACACCTCAAGTCACTGGAGAAGGACCATCAATGCCAGGGTCAGACACAGGCATGGGCAAACTGGTTGGCCATCCAGGGCCCAACAGAAAGAAGGCCCCAAAATGGCAATTTAAAAATCATTATAATCTCTGGCGAAGGGGCCCCAATACTCAAAGTTCGCTTGGGGCTGCCAGGAGTCTAGGTATAGTGCTGATCAACACTGCCTATAAAATATCCTTCAAATCAGTGGGAAGACACATGCACTAACATTAGTATCCTCTTGAAAGCAAACACCATGAGCATCAAGGCCATGTTCTTCCAACATCAACCTAGCTGGGCTGGCCACATTGGCCATATGTCCAACTTCACACTCGTGAAGCAAGTTTTATTCTACCAGCTCAGTCAAACTGTACACTCAAGATGAGGGCAGAGAAAGCACTTCAAGGATGTCCTCAAAGCCGACTTAAAAAAATGCAACATTAACATCAGCTCATGGGATACTATCACCCAGGACCACCCCAAATGGAGGAAGAGCCTGCTGCAAGGATCTTAGTACTTTGAAACCTTATGACAACAGGAGACAGAAAAGTGGGAGTGGCTGAAACAGCATGTCCCAGACCAAATCATGAATCCAGAGCCACCCTCACCACAAGGAAAAACATTCCTGAGGTGCAACAGTCTGTTGGTCCTGGATCAGTCTCATCAGTCATATTCAGATCCACAGATAGGGCAGTCATGGAAGACAATCATCCTTGACTGCAAGGGAAGAAGGTGTATTAACCAAGAACATTCCCACAAGGGGGCTGTCAACTAACACGCCTCCTATTTCCACTACAATCTACTTAGAAAAAAAATGTCCAGAGTTCCTGCCCATGGATTATCAATGAATATGTTTTGCTTCTGAGGAAAGGCAAGTAATGCACTGTTAGTGGTGAACTTCACTTGGGCACTCTTGGTCAGTAATAAAAAAGGACAACCTTTCGGGCATACATTTCAAAATTTTCTATTCCACTTCTGGAACTTGGCTATCGTTGTCAACAAAAGCAATAAACAAAGCAAAGGGTAGACAGCATAGTCTAATTTTAGCCTCTTTTTGCAAATCTAATGGATGCATTAGAAGTCAATCTACTGTTTTTTACATAGTTTTAAGAATGGGTATCTGAAAGATGCTCTACAATTTGTAAAGAGGAGCAGATTCTCTTAGGAGATGAATGGCAAATAATTTATTGCTCAAGTTATCACTGTTCAATCAAAAAGTACATGAAGAAACTACATAACTCATTTAGACAGCAATCACCATGGAGTTATGCTGGCCTCTCATGTAGGTGATGAAACAGCCAAATTCCCTGACAGTAGTGAGTTATTCCTTTTATCACTGACAGTACTGCCAAAAGAATAATCAAGGACACAGGCATGGAAAACATGAGGCCTCTCCAAATTCAAGTGATAAAAATACGGAATTTTATTGCTTTACTTTAATCTCTGCAATTTCAGTTTTAAAATTAAATTACAAGATGTTAAACATAGCCAGGGAACAACGTGATTCATTTCAATTCAATATTGAATGTCTATAAGTAGGCTTCTTTCCAGACCATGGCCTGTGAAGTCCCTCACCCACCTCTCTCTGTCCTGGTCTCTTTCAGAACTAAACTTGTCTTTCAGAGCTGACAAAGAATGTATAAAATAGGGTGATTTATTACAATTTATAATTGAAGAATTTTGGAGGTGGATTCTCTCTAAATTACAGTAATGAATTGACATAGTAAACTAGAGATATTTTTCAATGCAGTTGCAAGTTTTTTTGCATACATGTATCATACAAACAGACTACAGGTTAGGAATATCTCTGCACAGGCCGAAGGACTTTAACAATCATAAATAATAAAAATTATAGTAATCCTCTTGTTTAGTTAAAAACTTTTATTATAAAAATCCAGCATACAGAGGTTAAGTAAAGGTTGTGAGCCTGATTTCAATTTGAGTAGAATTCCTGTTAATAATGCTGTATGCATAAACCCTCTCTTAACAGTCCATGTTAAATTGAAGACAGGATTACTAAAGAACTGTTATTTTTTCTCCCTGTTCAGTTGGCATTATGGACTTTCAACAGATGTCTCTAATAGACATTGTTATTAAAAAATAATATTACATAAAATAAATTCAGATGATTTCTCTACCATTTACCTTTCCCAATATCAAGAGAAAAGGTTCTCTTGCATTTCAAAATATTACATTTAATATTACATGAGAAAAAACAGTTCCAGACACTATAAACTAACAGAAACATCTACACCATTGCTACTGTTAAAGCTTTATCAGTGCTTCCATAATATTACAAACTCCCTATTCCAGGGATTTTAGAAGTAGGCCTTTAAAGTTTGTTCTAGTCAAGAGGTTTCAGTTCAGGATAAAAATTTTAAATAAAATCTGGAGCAAAAAAATCCAGCTTAAATTCTGAGTTTCAGGCACTTTTCTGAGCTCTCATAACTCAAAAATACTTTATTACTTTAAGTAAAGTTGTGCAGGTTATTAGCCAAAAATTTAGATTCATAACTTTGGATTCTTTGGAAGAACACTAATAAAAATAATAGTTATTTGGTTAAAAAAAGAAATCTATATGTACCTCTCCACCAAACTTTTCAATGGAATAGCAAAGTCAGACACCACTTACAAGCTATATTCTATAAATAAGTGCATTGACTTTCCAAAGTGCTTGAATACCCACTATTGTACTGACTTCACTGAAAGATACACTTTTTTACTGTTAGAAATCAGGCCATGTAAGCAAGCAAGGAAAATACAGATTTAAATGGCAAAGGTGTTTACCAAGTTCTCATTCCCTTTACTTGCAGAAGCAGCTATTAGACTTTTAAGGCCCTATTCTGCTGTTGTGTTTGTATACCTTTGAAGTAATTCTACTTCAAGCAATTAAAGTATTCTAGATTTGTATAGGTGCAAGTGAAAGCAGAATTTGTTCTATCCATTTACCTTTATGCATTTTTTATTTTTAAATGTCCTGAACAAGAAATGGAGGGGAAGAATGGTCCAGTGGTTTGGTCAGTCACATAGCATTTGGGGCAGCTAGGTTCATTATCTGCTCCCCCAGTGGGGATAGTGGTACTTTCTCACCTCTGAGGATGGGGTGAGGATAAATCCAGAAGAGATTCTGAATTCCTTCCTCGTTGTTGTCGGCAGCAACAATCCCTTGATTCAAGGATGATATCTACCATGGCTCATCAATGGGCCTTGAGATGACTTAAGAGTCCAATACTTGAGCCATAGATCTGTCTGCAGATGTTGCAGGTCTTTCTACAGGGGAGATTAGGCTACACAGTGGGATTCCATTCTTTTTCCTTCCTCTGCTCTCTCTTCTCTGCTTTGAGAGCAAGATGCCTTACCTTGAAATGGGCTGCCACTTGGTTGAGGTTGCAGCACCATTGGACCCAGTCGGCAGCCAGTTCCTCCCAACTTTTGATGTCAGCATCTGTTTTCTTCAGGTATGCTTTCAATATGTCCTAACAAGATTTCTTTTGGCCACCATGGCCATGTTCACATCTTACACCACTGCTACTTGTCCCCAGGGAATGCCAATACCATGCACGCCGTGGTGCATGACAAGTTAACCTGGATATGCTGGAGAGGCTGAGGCCAGCACTGAGGCTGAGGCCACTGTCCTGATTTGATTCGGCTGAATCCAAATCTGAAGATTCAATGCTGATTCGGAGAATCAGCAATTCAGCCATAGACACGGCTTGAAATGCTTTTTCTACATACCTCAAGGCACCCAGGTGCAGCTCATGAATAGTACGATGGTGGGGTGGATGGAGCATTCTACAGGAGCATGGGAGGCCACCCACATGCTCGGTGGCAAACCCAGAAGTGAACTGGAAGTACTTCCGGTCCACTTCTGGGTCTGCTACCGAGAGCACATGGCCCCCCACCCCACACCCCCGTGGCTTGGCAATTGGCCATGGGGGGACCCCAGGCACCCCCCCAGACTGAGGAGGCACCAGTTGCCAAGCTGGGGGGGGGGAGTGGGAGACCCCCCAGTGCACTCCCTGGCAGACCCAGAAGTGGATTGGAAGTGCTTCTGGTCCACTTCCAGGTCTGCTGCTGAGCACGCTAGGAAACCCCCCACACTCCTGTGGGACACTCCATCCACCCCATCATCGCAGCATTGATGAGCTGCCTGGTACCTTGAGGTATGCAGAAAAAACATTTAAAGCTGTGCCTATGCTTGAATCATCAAATCTTTCTGTATCTCTCTGAATTGATTTGGAGGGTTCCAATTTGATTCAGAGAGATTAAAGGGTCTCCTGATTCAATTCAGATTTGGATATTTGGCCACCGAATCAGGCCAAATCTCCGCCAAATCAAAACAGGGACCGAAGCTTCGCGCAGCCCTACTGAACATACCACACAACCACACTCACCTGGATGTGACCCATGAGATCTCAAGCCATTATTAAGCTGGGAGTAGAGTCCTTGTTTTGCAAGTTGAGAGTCAGGTATCTGCACACAATGTGTGGTCTAGCAAAGTTGGTGCTTGAGGATGAATCCTTTCACTACTAAGGCAATTGAGGCTATCAGTACTGGAGGGGGAGAGATTTGTATATTGCCCTGGCAGTGCTATAAGAAAAAAGGCCCCAAACATTTATTAGAGTTTGGTAGCTGTTTTAATCTTTGCCTTAAAGATTTGAAGATGCTTCCAGTGGCTTCAAAGCATATCATGGCTCTACCACCTCAATCCAACTTCAAAGCATATCTGTGCGAATTGTCTGTGCAGTGTGAGAGCTCTCTGTTACTATCCATTTGTTGTGAAAATCTTTTCAGAGATATTCACAATACTTTTATTGACACAATGCTTACTCAAGCAGTGGGATGTTTAGAGAAACTGAAAAATATTGTGTCAAAGGGAGCTATCAACAGTGGTGAATTTGTTTTTACAGATATATGTACTTGCAATCCTGCAGGATTGTAGGTTTGTGAGTAGTGGATCACTTAGCAGAGTCCCTGAAAAAGGACTAGTTAACATTTTCATAATTTACATCAGTTTTTTACACTGATAATTTACACTGGAATGTTGAGTGGACAGACAACCAGTTATCCCAGGGAAGCTGCCCCAGTTGGTTCTATAATAGTGCTTTGTCATTAGGCAGGGTGGAGTAGGCGCATGTAATAATCTGTTTGTATTGGATAAATGACTACTCTGGGGAAACTAAGGAGGGATGAACCTATACAAGTGTAACTTAAACTGCTGGAGTTTTACTGCTGCTTTTTCCTGGATAACTCTATACTGGATCCTAGCAAATTAAACCAGGGTAGAGCTGGATCTCAAGTGTAAATATGTAAATGTGACAAGGTACAGTGTCCAGGCCCTGCAGTAGCAACTGCTCTATACTCACTGCTTTTAGAAAAGGTAATAGACTTTCAGGCATACAAGTACATTCTTTTTTAAAGTTACTGCTAAGTAGATTAAAATGTTGATTCATTTTGAAAAATTGGCAAACTATGTTTTAAATTCTCACTGCCTACTTTCCTTTTAAACCTAATGCTGTTCTGTGGAAAATTTGGATTATGATGATTGGGGCATGTTCAATTGTTGCTCTCACATAACCTGAAACTTACTGACAAATATATTTGCTACTATACCATGCCTACATCAATTTACTGATGAAGATATACATGTACATGCCAAGTTATTCACAATCCAGTCAATCTGAAGAGAAAACAAATTTGAGGTGGGGACAAAAGGGGCAAGGACAAGGTATTCCTCAGCTAAAACAGCTTCCACACAGATACTTGGTGCATCTACACTAGACGATTACTGCCCAGTAGCCTAATAACACAGTGCAGTAGCATGCTAATAACCTACTGCACAGTGTTATTTGGCTAATTGTGCAGTAAGTGTCACAAAAAAACCCACATGCCAGTGCTATTGCTCAGTAAATGTAGTTACTTAGCATTCAGTTAGTACTTTATTAAGGAAGTACTAAACTAAATGCGCAGTAAGTATGACACATTAATGAACATGTAGATGCACCCACTGGGACTCATTCATATATCCCCATCCCATATCTACATCATGAGACTATGGTTAAGCACAATGGTAAAGAACTATAAATATAAAGGCATTTTTTATTTTCATAAATCACTAACACATGTGTGCATTGTGCAGCATATTAACATGCTCATCATGCTAATGCTATACAAGTTTCCTTTTATTTGCACTTATTTTAGATGTGGTCAGTTGACAGGAAAAGCAGTAATTGTGTCCAGAGTTAGAGCAGCCTTTTTGCCCATCTAGCTGCTGCACTGGCTGGGTATGGTTCACTAGGAACAGCTGGGAATCACCACAGTGCTTCATATGGTTACCACTTTTTTTTTGCTCCAGATTTTTTTTTTAAATTTCACCCATCCTGCCTCCAGTATACCCTCAACACTGGGAGGAAAGCAAATGAGTTATCTCTGTCAATTTATACCTGCTAGTACTCTGTGTTGTGGTTATCTTCTGTTGGATCTCTGCTTCCTTTGAAATACCTGAGCAACAAAAGAGAGCAAAGTGGAGCAGAGGTTCAGTTCTATCAGCTTACAAAATGACTGTTAATGGACATGCATACAAAATGTTGGCCAAAAATTGTGCTTCTAGATGATATCATTGACACTGACTGCCATGCATAAAACCCAATCCTGCCTCATGATCCTCAACCTGAACTAACTACTTGGATGCCTTCTCCCAACCCAATGTATCCAGCTGGCAATATATAATTCAAGAACACAGGACAAAAGACCACGTGTGGTACTCATGGGGCCGGATTAATGCATAGGCAAACTAGGCACATGCCTAGGGCCCTGAGCTGCGGAGGGCCCCAGTCCTTCCCTCTGTGGTAGTGGCGCAAATGGCCCAGTCCACTTCTCTTCCCTCCCTTCTGTCAGCCTCCCTGCAGCAGCAACTGCTTCCTAGTTGCGGCTCTGAGCCCTGCTGCCTGCAGGCAGCAGTGCCAGCGTGGGGAGGGGGTCTCAACCAGCTGGGGGCCCATGAGTTTGTTTGCCTAGGGCCCGCTAAAGGGTTAATCCAGCCCTGGGTACTCAGAGTGCAAGTCTGCTTTAAGGTGCATCTATAATACAATCCAGAGATGAGTTTGCTGCATGTGTAGGTATATTCTGGTTATATTTAGACCAGTCTTGATCCCATCAGCAATTTACCAGCAGTAGCCAGGGCCGTAATCAGTACCCCAACTGGCCAAAATCATATCTCCAGATTGTAATGAAGTTATACTGTAGTTAGGCATAAAGGACAAATTCATCACAGAAATCAACTGGAAGAACTACTAATCTGGTAAAGCAGCCTGGATTAATCAAACTGTTCATGACCCCAGAGAATTCAGCTGGATGGGTCTTTGAACTGTCTGTGTTTGAGGTAAAGTAATATTTTTTGGTCTGAGTCACAGGATCTGATGTTCACTCAAACATAAGCCTGCACAGTAGTTGCATAGATCAGTCTTCTCTTGGCAATACTCACATCTCTTCTCTACCATGTAACCCCTGCTCAAGATATACTGGTAAATCTAGGCTGCCTCAGGGACCAAAATCCAGAAGTGTGCAGCCAGAGGCCAGGGAGTCAGTGGCTTCCTCTAATATCTGGAATAGCTGTTGGTAAACTGTTCATTCTTTATCAAGATCTGGATTGGGTTTTCCTGCCCCTAGGCATACATGTCATAGCAATCCTCTCTGTTGCTGCTTGTTCTCTATTTAGGATTAATTAGCTACTTCCATTACCAGGATTACCATTGAAAATGCTATTTTTCTGAGCTTTTTCTTACCAAGTCCTAAAACAGACAAAATGTGCCTCATTTGGGGTTTCTTTAGAAAACCAATGCCTGATCAATTTCTTCAAAAGGACTGGGAGTATTATGGTAAACCGTATCCAATGACTAGGGGATCTCAGGGCAGATAAATAGGTTGGGGTGAAAAGTTTGCAAAACTGATTTTGGCTGAGTTTTGTTTTAGTTTTTGGGTTTCTCTGCATTCAAAACAAAATTGGCAATAGATGATAGTGGGGACAAGACCTCCGACCATTTGAAACCAAAGAAAAAGTCTGTATGAACCCCTGTGAGGATCAAAATAGTTGCATTTTGCAGAGCTCTATTTATAACTTGGTAAATTTAAATGGTAAGGACAAGAATAGTCATTACAATATGTCAGCTTGATGCAATTTTTCTTTTCAAAAAGACTTCAATAAGACTAAAACTTTTTTATACAGAGCAGTAAAATAAATAAATAAATAGGTCTTCGGGGGGATTCAGCTGTTTTTTAAGTTTCGGTCTTTTGTGGCAGGAGTTCTTGGCATCTGAATGTAGCCTTTTCCGCTTCGGAGTTCATTTTGGGTATACGTATGTTGAGGGACTTTCACAAACATGTAATGACTCAACAAGGGAGCCAGTTCAAGTGGGGGATAATTAGGCTTTCACCCTCCCCTTCATTTCTGTGCCACTGTTTTTCCTTTCTACATCTCCATTGTACCCTTAAGAACAGCGGATCTGCAGCCAAGCATTGCACACTCCCCACAGCCAGCAACTTCCTCTGAAGCTACAACGCATAATTACAACCAGCTGCTATGGGTTGCTTGAGAGTAGTACAAAAAGCATCCTCATGCCCAGAGACAGAGTCAACCCCCCAGCCTGTGCTACAGTAGATAAACTGAAGGAAGCTCCCAGGCCTTGCAGAAAAAGAGAGCAACAATCCCTTCCATTTCCTTTACCAACAGAGGTGTTAAGAGGACAGGGCATTTCTGACCCCCCGGCCCTTCCTTTGCCCATTTGTTTAAATGAAAGTAAGCTTCTTTCCAGAGCCCCTGCTGTTAGTCTGGCTGACCCACTACTGTGCTGCTCTTGGTCTGCCCTAACGTACACAGTGCTCCTTCTTCATGACTGACAGGAGCACTGCCTATGCTGGAGCACTCAGTTATGCAGCTGGGTAAGTGATAGTGACAGCAGCAGGAGATTAAGACTCTCCTTAAATCACGTTCAGTGGCTTCTGTGAGCTTCCCCTTCAGTGCAGGATTTTAACTTTTAAAATGCAGGATCATTGTGGCCAGCCTTTAGCATTTACTCCAGAACCCGAATCTTCTCAAGTCACTGGGATCAAGCTCTTACGCATGCACAAACAAACTTAAATGTATTTATTTATTTATTTATTTGTGTACTTACTTACAACTCCTGGGCTGGTGTTTTGGAAAATGGAAACAAAAAAGGTTTATAGTTTTGAGAACCAGCTGCTGAACAAATCCTTAAAAATAATTTACCCTCAGATGCTGAGTTACCAGAATCTCTCTAACCACGTAAGAGAAGCTGCAACTCTGGGGACTGCATTATGCAGACAGTGAGTGCACTACTTGAGGGCAAGGTTTTCAGGAGCAGCCGGGAAGGGAGCTAGGATCCATCTCCCAGTTACTTTCAAGTAAATTCAATCCTTAGTGCTGCTTGTACTCCATAACATTTTTCTATGATGTTTAATTACACTTTGCACTTTCATACCATCCAGAGCATAAACAGCATTGAAGTAAATCACCTAATATGAGCAAAAAGTAAGAAACCTTGATTTGAGTTGAAGAAAGTGATTCCAGTTAACTCATCACCCAAGATCACAGAGGGGAAAAAACCAGCGATAACCCTGGGAAAAATAATGTTTAATTTTCACTGCAGTATTGCTGTTCACATGAGGTTGGGAGCAAGCACTGGCAGTCTATAGTTAGTAAAACTGTTCTATGAATGGAACGGTAGGATATTTCTTTAGGGAGATTTGTGGATATAATTTGTTTAAAGCAATGGTATACAAAATGAAATCCTATTTTATTTCTCTTTTACAAGACAACTCCCTAGTGATATCAGGCGTAGCAGCAGCGGGGGAGGGATCTGCCACATCATAATTCTTTACTTGAACTTTTGCTGATGGTCCAGAATTAGCTAAGCCTGTAGCAGAAGTGCAATAGAAAGCATCATATTCACCTATAGCTAGTATTGACAACTGCAAGAGTGTTCTGTTATGCCTGTTAAATTTGTGAACAATTCTTAACAATCCTGGGGATAATTTTCAAAAGTGCCTAAGTGACTCAGGCAGTTAGGAAAAAAAAGATTTAGGTACCTTTTTTAAAAGTGAGAAATCCTTATCCCAAGGATCAGTTGATTACTTGCAAGACAGTAAAAAAGGACCTTGCTCAACACTTTGTGTCCGATTCACCATTGTTCTGGTGGCAATTTACACTAGACCAAGGTGGGTATAAAATGCTACGGTTCTGATGTGGTAGCATTTTATAGTCCAGTGATTCTCAGCCAGGGTGCCCTCAAGTGCGGTGGAGATCCTTTGAAGGGTGCATTTCAAGGAGTGAGAAGATAAAGGAGGTGTGAAGAGATAAGCAGATAAGCACAAACTCAGTCTTGTCCCTGCCTGGAGGATCCCCTACCTCCACTGTCTGGCTCTCTACAAGGAGGTAAGCACTATAATATATAAAAAGTTTTTGAAACTGGGTGCCACTCAATTCACAAATGGCATGGAGGGGTGCCTTGAGTCAAAAGGCTGAAAACCACTTGCTTTACGTTAGTGTTAATGATGGCATGAGGTGGAGGTCAGCAGCCAGTCAGGCCTTACATGTCTAAACAGCATCACTAGCTTCAGAGTAACCGTTTCCTTCCACTGTTTTTTCAGTTTCTGATACACTCTGATATTTAGATCTTAACAGGGTCCTTCTGGTCAACGTTTCTGTGTGGTTTTAGCAGTTCAGTTGCCACTCCAATTTCCAGCTGTCTGCATTGCCCACTCACTTGGGTATGTGATTGTCAGCAGACTTTTTAGGCTTTTACTATAAACAAACTGAGCATGGAAACCTAAGTATTGTAGGCTCTCATACTATCCCATCTAACATCATAAAGCACCAACAATGAATGTGATAGCTTGGAAGTTCTCATCACCTAGAAACCCCTTATGCGAACAGAAGATTGCTAGTCCTCTGCATTAAATATTCACAGAATTATACGTATTTGGGGAAAGCATGGTGGAGGAAAATACAAAATATAAAAAATGTTTGAAAAAGAGTGTTATGATATACAGACTTTCAGACTAGAAAGGTAGCCCATTCATATTTTACCGTTCTGTGTAATTAAGTACATAAAGATATTCACTTACTCTTAGGTTCCGCTTTAATCAAGGTCCTGCTTATCTTTTGGGTTTGGGGATTTGTTTTACACCATATATGCTTCTCCAGCTCACTGAAGTCCTGTTGGTCATCTGGTGGAAGGTTAACAATTTTTCAGCTACACATACACAGATTAAGTGCTGTTTTATCATTTCTTTTGACATTTCTTCCCTCATATTATTTTAGGCCAAATCTTGCTCCCATCAAAGTCAGAAACTATGGGTGTCTGTACGCTCATAGGAGCCGCTCTAATTAAAGCGCCTGCAGCATCTTGTGTATTCAGTGTCCCACGATTCAAAACAGTGGCAGGGGCGCTTGAACTAGAGCTCATTTGACAAGCTTTCGTTAAAGCACCCCCATCACCATTTTGAAGCATGGGGACACGGAATAAATGAGACGCTGAAGCTGCTGGAGCATGCTACTTAATCGAGTCTGCTCCTACGCACTGTAATTACAGCACATCGGAGCAGGCATCCCACACATCTACAGGCATCCAAAGCTTCTACAATCGGACCCCAGACAGCAAACAGATTCTCTTCATCTTAGCCACCTGGTATATACAAGCAAAATCTCTTAACTTCACCTTTAAAGAAAGCCTGACTAGGGTTTTGGGGGTTTCAGATTTTAAGAAAAAAGGACAGTAAGAGTCTAGGGTGGCCATTATAGAGGACAGTCCAGTTGTCCTTTGTCCTCTATTGATATGACACCGGACGCCTTTATGCCTTATGTTCTCTTTAAGAGAAAAATAGAGGACATAAAGGTGTCGGGTTTCGTATCAATGGAGGACAGAGTAGCAGAAAACCAGAATGTCCTCTATGATGGCCACCCTAAGTAAGATACATCTGTCAAAATTGGTTTGGAGATAATTTTTTTCTAATCCTTTTATCATTGGGTTGAATTCTTATTTTTCTTCAGTTTATTTGCTTGAGAAGGTATCCTAAGAGTGAACAAGAGAGTGAAATTTCATATGAGAATGTGTCTATGTAAAATAATTTTTAAAAGTATCTTCTGACTCCACAGAACTGATGCATATGATGACTACAATAAGCTTTATCTATTTTTTGCTCTTGTCAATATGACAAAGCAAACACAAGAGAATGAGGTGAACTTTTTTACTTATTTTGCATCTTGATTAGAAGTGCTAGCTTAAGTTCTAATTCCAGAATAATTATTAGTAAGGTGCCAGAGCTGACTTTCTGGCTGATTTTTCAGGGCTGGCAGTTAGGAGAAAACCCTTTATTTTGACTTTTAAGTTATTGAGAGACAATAAATATTGTGCCCAATGATACCATTTTAAAATTTATTTTTCAGAGCAGAACTTCTGTTTAATAGGGGTAGACTGTACAAAGCCATTTCTAAAAAGCTGTACAAAAAATGGAAATGCAAAGACAGGCATTTGATTAGGAAAAATGGTTAGGAATCTCCGGGGAATAACATTGTGAGCACAGGTTAGAACACCTAAACTTGTACAGCTGTAATGACAAAGGAATATGGCACGCACAGAAAAACAGACCTATTTGGGGAGTGTCAACATCAGGGAGCAACTACAATGGTAGAAGGAAATAAATCTACATGAAATGGAATGTATGTAATAAAATAGAAATTTAGGTTAAACATCAGGAAAAGATTTTTAATGGTGAAATGTATTAGGTTATGGAATATTTGCCTAAAGGCAGAGAGAGAAGCCCCATCTCTGGGGATATTTAAAACTGCACTGGAAAAAAACACTAATATACCTGGTAGAAAATAACCCTGCACTAGCAAGGAGAAGGGCTAGGTAGTTTTACTGGTCTTTTCCATCTCTGCTTTCTGTGATTCAGAAATAATTCCACCAAACAATTCTGATTTCAAACTCAGAAATCCAGCATCAAGGGACAAGCTTTCTCTCTTGAATACAAATGTTTTGGAATAAGCCACTTCTGCAGTCTAATAACAAATGCAGACTCTCTTCAGGTACAGGTACTCAGGAATGAGTACAGGTCCCAGGTTTTCAAAATGGCCTTTTTATTGGAATATATTAAATTAAAGGAGAAGAACAAATGCAAAAATATTTGAACACAAACTGCCATTTGAGTACACTCTTATACTCAGCATAGTAAGGGTGGTGGAACAAGAGCAGTCACAAGGTAGGCTAACAAACTACATTCCTACCTTTTGTTTCTCTTGAAGTTACCTAAAGAGAGGAAATACAGGAAGAAATAACAATGTTGGTAATGTTTTATATGAATCCCAGAATAAATGCTGACATTTTCATCTGGGATAGACTGTGCCTAGGCTTGATCATTGGTTTAAAAGGAAAGTGGCAACCCCCTAACCTTCTCAGAAGTCCCCAGAGAGGCACGTGTCCCTTCAAGGGCCCCATTCTGCGATCCTTGATTGTACTGAACAGTATGTAATTGTGCCAGCAGTCCCTCTAATTATATGGGAGGGATGACTTGTATAAGTGCTTCTCAGAATGAAGAAGGGCTGTTGGATAAGTTCTCCTCTAGAAAAATGGAAGTAGTCCCACTAATAAGAGTTTCCCATGAAATACTGGTAGGCTAACTACAGTATGTTTGTTTGCCTGCGTATTCATGCAGCACCCATATTTATGGCACAGAAATTCGGTGGAGTTTGATTCATTAAGGGCTTGCTCTTTTCCATCTTCTTTGAGTTCTGCACTTCTGTGCTCTCTTGCTATGTTTCTAAACCAGCAAGTATCAAATGAGCATGACTGCAAGGAGTTCCAAATTGTAAATGCTTTTTGTTTTTTTAAAGAGGAGATCAGCATTTGAGTTAAACAGCATTACAGTCCTGTTGGATGGATTTACACCTAACACACCACTGAGTCTGCCATGGGTATCCACTAGGCAATAGAATCTTTCACCTTTGGATCACCAACAGACGAGACTATCAAATACTATCAAGAAAGTACTCACAAACATAAATTTAAATACAACTGCAAGTTCCCAGCAATAGCACTGGCCCACTTTTAGTTCAATGAACTTTGTATTATTCAGTAAACATTGCAAATACTTGTAGAAATACAACTTTACATGTATTTACATTAGAAGTGTTAACCTGACCCTCTACACACAGCTTTTTGTGGTTTGAGAGGCATCTAATCAGGGAACAGAAACCATACCATGTGACTTGGATAACCAATTACACCCCCAGAGGAGTAAATAGTCACAGCAAATACTTTGCAAGCAGCCCAGTGACTAAAATGCAGTTTGTTCATATAAATACTTCATTGAATATTTCTGATTAAACAGATCCATACATTCAGAAAAAAATATATGAGGCACTAGGCAGCAAATATCTAGACAAAGTATTTAGTGCAACAGCCTAATTCCAGGGAAAGTGAGGGGAAAAAATATTAGATGAACCTGGGTGTTAAAAGTCTTTTTGTCTTTTTCCTTCCAAAAAAAAAAAGCCTTTAAGAAATTCTTGTAATTTTCTTTAAAAAACAAACAAACATTAGCACGTTACAGTCCCACTATTTATTCATTTGAATGTTAACTTCATTCTAACCTTTCTGTAGTGAGTAAAATGCCTCACTGTAAAGTATTTGTGGCCTTGAGATGAAATTGTAATTTAAACCCATCTGCAATTTACACAGATATAATACATTCAAATAGTTGTAAATCTAAAAATAAAAGCAGAAATAAAAAACTTAACCCCCCGCCCCGCAAATACTAAGAATCATATCGAAACTGAGAACTGGCTGTCAGAGGATCGGGATTCTCTACAGATGGCAGAGTTTTCTGTTTTCAGCACTGAGAACTCTGTCTAGACTAATCCCTCTATCACAGGCATGGAGATAAAGCTGTTTTATTATGTAATCTAACAATCAATGCCCCCACCATCCAGCTGGAGTGGGTCGGAAGAAATCTCTCTCTCTAGATGTGTCTGAATGTCACACCATTTTGAGGACTTACGGCAGAAACTTAATGTTGAATAAATGAACTACGCTGCACTGGCTGTTCCCTTCTGCAAACAGTGGGTTAGGGCTGTCATCTACCTGTTGTGCAACTCACTGGGATCTGGTTGCCAATACGCTGTGACTGTATTAAAGGCACAATCTGCCAAACAGGAAGTAACACGTTTGTGACGCTAAGTAGTAACAATTTGTGTTGAAAGACTGACTTTCTGTGCAGCGCAGCAGCACGTCTGGCACAAGTAGCACCCGCTGTTCACGGGTTTCCTCCCCCAACCTCAGGGCCAGACAAAATAAATAAAAAAGAACCATCCTGCTTCAGCTTGCAGCAGGACTGCACCATTTGCATGGACCTGCAGCCAGACAGGAACCCCCACTTGCACCCACGCAAGGGAAAAAACTCTTGCCCCTCCACCTACCCTGACTTCTGTCGCTACTGATAGCCAGAGCCCAGCCCTAAGCTCTGCTCTGTGCTCTCCCCAGCCACCCTGCAGCAGCAGCTCTTCCGCCACAACCACAAAAGCTCTGTCTCTCAGATCTTCAGCAACAGCTCTGGCCTCAAATGCCAGATCTCTGCTGACCACAGCAGGGGCTGTATTCTGGCTCCAAGGTCTCTTGTCCCTCCAGCATCAAGAGTTCCTAGCCCCAAAATATAATCCACAAGCAAGGACCACATCAGTTTCTAATGAGAAGATTACATCCTCTCCAGCTTGCCAAAGCAAGCCTGCGAGTGGGGTGAGAGAAGCCACCCCCCACCCTAGAGAAACCACAGGAATTTGGGGCTCCTTGGCTGCTCCTTTCTCATCTGTTGCCTTGCTAGTTGTAGCACCACATATGCTGTTCGAACGTTTTGAGTTGTGCTCAATTGAAAGGATTTGGAACTGATTTGGCCGATTTGACCTGGAATACAAAACAGTTTCCAAAAACCAATAAATCTGTTGCCTTTCCTCAGTTCTCTCAAAGAGCGGGAAGTAGATGCAAGCCCCCCCCCCCCGGGGGATTTCTACCTCTTCTTGGATCTTGCATGTATTTACAAATGGGAAAAAGGGGCTCTACAAAATTCCAGCATCACTTAAAGTCCCTCTGTTTCTGCAGGCTGTGGGGAGAGGAAGCATGGGGAAACATGACTCCCTCTCTCCCTACTACTCCTTTTTCTTAGATGGCTCCCTGTCTCTGGCTAGAGCTGTCACCAGCAGGACACACACTGCGCTGGGAAAAGCCTCAGCCTGTCGCTGAGAGCTTTGTGTTGAAGTCTGGCTCAGCGCCATTCCTCCACCTCCTTCCTCTCCACCTCCTCCTCCTTCCCATGCTGCTCTTTTCCCCCAGTCCCTGTCAGGCGTCCAGCTGCTGACAAGCAATGGGGGAGTCAGGGCAGCAGGGTGTCTCTGCTGTCTTCATCCTTTTGCAAAGACCTCAGAGACTTGCAGCTGCCTGCTGCAGGTGTGCCATCTATTGGCCACACACAACTACTGCAGGGCTACAAGAACTGCATAGACTAGTGCTCAGTGAATTTTAAGTGGGCCCAAAAGTTTTCCTAAAACTTAAGTGGGGCGGCAGCAACATGTGTATCACTGACATGAAAGCTGTTTTTAGCATTACATTAAAAAAGAACCGGGAAAGAAGTGGGGCCTCTGAGCAGTGAGGACAAACTAGGGATCAAAGAATTAGGGGATGTCCCAAAAACCAATTGTATATTTCATCTTAGTTTTCAGCAAGGATGGTGATGTTAAATGTAGGGGTAATGGGAGTAGAAAAGGAAATAGCCGCAACCAAAACTGAAGCAAAACTCAAAGAACTGAATGTAGTCCAGTGATTTTCAACCTTCTTAGATTTGAGGCACCCCTTGGGAAATGCTAGCTCCTAGTTTTCACATGTTTTGTAACAGCAGAAAAATAATACAGAACTTTTTCTCTTGCACGGAACTCAGAGCACAGTTGGTCAGAATGTTTTTAATACTATGGATACCTATTTGAAATCTCTGGGTTGATCTTGTGAATCATGTTTGCACACCGAAGAATGCTAACATTGCATGGCACCTTGGGGCACTCAAACTGTGGGAACTACAGCAGCTCCATCCCAGAATGCTAAAAAACTGGCACATGACAGGTTCAGTAGGGAGCACCTGAATTAAATCTATCAGGTCAAGACGGTACTGTATGACTGGAAAAAAGCAAGTGTAGTACATACAATGAAGAGGAAAAATGATCTGGGTAATTAGAGGCCCATTCGTGTGAGTGGCCTCAATAATGTGAACAGCTTTAGAACAAATTTTGAAGGAAAGTAAAACTAAAAACACAAAGCTGAACAGAAAATGTAATAAAATGCAACATGGCTTTGCCAAAGGCAAATTATTCCAGATTAAGCTGGTAGCTTTCTTTCATAATACACCTTATTTTGTAGACAAAGGTGATGAAATAGGTCTCAACTACTTAATTTCAAGAAAGCATCTGATATGGTACCACATGGGAAGTTATTAATGAAGCTGGAGAAGATGGGGATTAGAAGAGGAATTCTAAGGCAGGTAAGGAACTGATTAAAAGGGCAATGAGAGTATGTAGTGTATTGCTGGATCATAGGAAAGTAGGTCTGGAAGGGACCTCGCAGGCGCCTGCTCCAGGCAGGATCCTTCCTGACTAAACTATCCCAGCCAAGTGTCTGTCCAACCTGCTCTTAAAAACGTCCAATGATGATTTCACAACCTCTGTCCCAATGCTTGATCACCCTCATAATTAGAAAGTTTCTCCTAATTTCCATCCTAAATTTCCTCTGCTACAGCTTGAGTCCATTGTTTCTGATGCTGTCCCCTACAGCCATAGAAATAAGCTCATCTCTATACTCTCTATAATTGCCCTTCAAGTATTTTAAGACTTGACGTTATTTCAGGTTATCAAATCCCACCTCAGTCTGTACTGCCCCAGACTGAATAATTCTAGTTCTTTCAGTCTTTCCTCATAAGTCTTGTTTCCCAGGCCCCTAATCATTTTAGTTGCTCTCTGTTGCACTTTTTCCAGTCTGTCCACATCCTTCTTGAAGTTTGGGGCCCAAAACTGGACACAGGATTCCAGGTGACAGCTCACCAGTGCTGAATATAGCAGAAGAATCACTTCTCTTGATTTGCAAGTAACACTGCTGTTGATACAAACTAGTATGCTGTCATCTTTTTTGCAACAAGAACAGGTTGTTGACTCATGTTCACCTTACAGTCTGTTGTAATGTCCAGGTCCGTCTCTGCAGTCCTGAAGCCCAGACAGTCAGTTCCCAGCCTATATTTGTGCGTGCAATTATTCTGCCCCATATTCAGGAGATTGCAGTTGTTCTTGCTGAATTTCACTTGGTTGATTTTTGTACCAGTTTTCCAGCCTATCCAGATCATTCATGGATGGACATTAGTGAAGTTTCACAGATTTCATAGATGTTAGGTGTGGAAGGGACCTCAAAGATCATCAAGTCCAGCCCCCTACCCCAGGGGCAGGAAGTCAGCTAGGGTCAAAGGATCCCAGCAAGATAAGCACCCAAATGTTTTTTGAATGAATCCAGAGTAGGTGCCTGTACCACTTCTGGAGGGAGTTCCTCATGCATCAGTCTTGGGATAGATTTTATTTCAAATTTCCATTCCTCACAGTGTCATAAAAAGGAAGATTGTGCAGATGAAATCTTCAGATTACAGAGTTGGGAGGCACTGTCTATCAGGGGATCAGGACATCACCCATCAAAAACTAGATGACTGTGAGGACTACAGTAATAGATTTACAATTACATTTAATAGTATAAATTATAAGGCCAACGCACTTAGGAATAACATGAATTTCTACTATAAAGCTCCAGCTCTCATCAGTTGGAAACAGCAGAAAAGGAGAAAAACCTAGGTGTTTCAATCAACCAGAGAAAGACAAAGAGAACCAATGCAATGAAACCATGAAAAAAGGAAATGTAGTGGTACAATGCTTTAGGTAAGGCAATGTTTCTCAGCCAGGGTACCAGGGCTCAGGCTCTGTCCCTGCCTGGCTGTTTCCGCACCCCCACTGCCCAGCCTGTACAAGGAGGTAAACACTGTAATAAATAAATGAGCTTTTGAAATGGGGTGCTGCTCAATTCACAGAAATTATGGATGTGTGCCTTCAGTCTAATGAGGGATGGCTTGAGCCTAAAAAAGGTTGAGAACCACTGAGGTGAGCTATCTCCACTGAGAGGGAAGTATAAATTCCATTGTAAAAGGCTCTGGTCAGGGGAGGATCCAGGGAGGCGGGGGGCGCAGTGGTACGAATGCATCCCTCTTCCACCGCTGCCCACTGTTGTCCCAGGCTGACCTGTGTGCATAAGTAGACCCAGAACAGCTCCTGCCTGCTCCAGCTTCAGGCTCCACCTAATGCTTCCCCTCTGTGATCCCCACTGGCTGGGAACAGGTGCTGCATGCCTTATCCTGGCCAGCAGGGAACACCAGGGGGAGGGAGGGTGGCTGGGCAGAGAGCAACAACCTGTGAGCTGCCTCCACTGTCCCTGGCACTGCGCAGCTGCTTTATGGAGGCTGCAACAGGAGTGGGGCAGAGGGGCTCTGCGGCTCCCCCATGTCTGGGCCAGTTGGGGACTGCAGTGGTGGTGGGTCTCCCCTTCAAGCACCTAATCCCTGCCCAGCTCCTCAATGTCCCCTGCCAGCCTGGGGGCTTCAGTCACCCCTCGCCCCCATCCTCCAGTGGTCTGGGGGGTGCCATACTCCCAAATAGGAAATTATAAATCTGCCCCTGGCTGTGGTAAAACACCCTCTGCAATACCAAGTGCACTGAGTTAATAATCATTTAATCTAAACAACACAGACAAGGGGAGAAAGGATTGCACAGGATAAATATATAAGGTTGCAAATATCAGGGTGAGAGAACTACTTAGGTTTGCAGGCAATATTGGCACAAGAGCAAATGGGTATAAACTGACCATAAGTAAATTTAGGCTGGAAATTAGAAGGAAGTTTTAACCTAGGTGAGGAGTGATGTTCTAAAATAGTTTTCTGATAAGAGTAAGGAGGTATGTGTGAAAAAATTACCCGGTTTTAAGACAGAGCTTGATGGATTTATAAAAGGAATTTCATAATTTGTTTGCCTGCAATAGTAGGAGACCAGACTAGAGGATTCAGGAAGTCCCCGCCTGTCCTGTGTTCCTATTATTTTTGCATATTTCCCATAGAAAGCATGAGATAGTCCAGAAATAAAAGAACTATTGCTAGCTGGTAAAAGTGCACTGTAAGAGGGGGATGTCTGTGCAACCTCTGAACATAAAAAGGAGAACAATCTTTTGGTTAAAGCCAGGTTAAGAATAAGGAGAGCTTGATATTATTCCTGGGCCTGCTACTGATTTGCTGTGTGACTGGAAAATCACAAATATTTCTGTGTCTCATTCTCCATCAGTAAAAGAGGAGTAGCAGCATCTATCTTACAAGGTTTTAGAAAAGATAAATCACAAAGATTAATTTGAGGTGAATCCTTAGAGAGAAGATATTGTAGAACTGCAGAATTATTCTAACCCTCCTGATTTACTTCTCAGATTTCTGCTGATCTAAATATTTTTGGTTTTTTCTTTCTTCTCAAAGTGCTTTGCAGACTAGGTACATTGGACTTCTTCACTCTTAACTCAAAGAATCTTTGTAGAGCAGGTACATCCGTGTCCTTCTAAGTGTCCTAACTCAAAGGCAGCTCCTGGTAAAGTGGAGTGTGACATCTGTTAGCAATGTAAAACTACACTAAGATTAAGAGATAAGAGCTTCTTACAGCTAAAATTCTAATCTCCCACCCTCCATTCCACTGGACCTCATGTTTAGTTCATTTTTTAGAAAAGAGCTATACTTTGGCCCCACCTGCCTCATGCATAATCTACCATCTATTGGAAAAACATACTACTGTATGTGCCACAAAAAAGTCTGCACTTAGAATAGTATGAATGGGAACTACACAGCCAAAACGGAGTTCAAACCCCTTATACTTAATTCCTTTTCCCAAAAAGCATGAGATATGCCACTCTGTAGGTCTTATAAGTTCTGAAGCTTCACATTTTAAAAAGTAGTTAATACAGAAAATCCAACAGCCTTACTTTTCCTTAGGTTCTAACTGCAGCTCTGATCCACCAAAATGCTAATTCCTTCAACAAAAATATAAGGATCTATTTTAATACTTCCTCCTAGACATTTCTTTCCTTCCTGCCAAGCTCATCAGTAATGACTGCAAGAAATTCTCTCTTTTCCAGCCCAAAAAGTGTCTTTGCTTTTCCTGCTGTCAAAGCAACTAAGTCCTGTCCTGCCATGCCAGATCTGTCTAAATCAGAGACAGACAGCCCTTTCCAGTTCTGGGCCAAATGACCCCAGGTCAAAGCAAGTAGGCACAAGAACCCAGCTGCCACTGTCACTTGTCTCCATGGTGGCACAAGGAGACTGCCCATAGCCAAAGCTCCCTGCTGCCAAATCCCACCAAAGCTCCAGGTCCACGGGTCACATCCAAAGATTCCATGGACTGGGTCTGGCCCACGGGGGCCATAGGTTGCCAACCTCTAGTCTAATCCTGCTTTTAAGACTATTTACTTATGTGATAGTCACTTTCTCCTCAAAATTTGGAGACAGAAAAATATTTTTCTTTTTCTATGAAAACTACCCTTATACAAATGTCCTAGATCTTTTAGCTGAAATAAAACCAATGGGGTTCAACAGAAATGTATACATTATTATAAAAATCCTATAGAAATCATAAAGAATGATACACTTTCTAAAGTTTTGAACTAGTCAGTTGAAATCTATAAAGGTGTATAATTTTCTGTTCAACTCTACAGAACGTTTCCATAAGGATTGGTCTGGTCTTCTAACACCTGGCAGCTAGCCAGCAGCAGCTGAGAGATGCACCCTCTCTAAAGCTTTCTTGCTTAGTTGTCTGGGTAGAAGGCCCTTTAGATAGACCTGCAACCTAAGATCCACCCCTAATCCTCTGGTAGTAGAGCTAAAGGTTCTGTAGGCTCTAACTATTATAAACTCTTCTACAAAGTCAGGTTTCTGATCTCAGTCCCAGAAGAAATTGGCTATGCATATGAAGAAATACATTCAATACTGTAAGTGTAGGAACTTCTTTCTAACTGGTTCATGAAAGCCAGTTATGAAGAACTACATTCTATGCTGAAAAAAAATGGAAGTTTCAGTGAAGGAATTGAAGACAAACACTTCTGAGCACTGCTCAGGAAACTGTCGTTCTGTGTTGCCAACCTGCTCAGCTATTGCCCTGCACTTGATTTTCCAGCTTTGGCTGTAATTACGGGAAGGACTGTGGAGAGACAGCCCTCAGAATCCTTGGATCTTCTTTCTTGTTCACCTGGGATATAGCATTGAGTGTGCTAGTCGTGTAACTTCTCTTGAGAGTGGCTGAGATCACATGCCTCTGGCATGACAATCAAATCTAATCAGAAGTTTTCAATTTCTGAGTATTGAAATGCCCGTGTTTCTACCTTCCCTCATTCATATCTGTAATCCAGGGGTCTAGTTAGATTGCCTGTTGCTTTATCAAGTAGCAACAACCACCAGGACAGCTTTGTTTCAATTGATATATGGTCAGGAAGTTGTGACCATCCCCTTCAGATATAAACCCTACAACTGACATCCACACTTTTTTACCTGAAGATTAAATTAGTGCAGTGAATCCTACATCTTATGTCTCTCTAGAAACAGTTGCAGATAAAGCCAAAGGAGTGATGAGGGAAAGTCTGCACAATGTTGGTAAAAATATAGAAATGGAAGATGTTGATGTGCTCCCAGCCACTTCGCTGTAGCCAACTTTTTCTCCCAATGTGGAAGATCAGTTCTGAAGACGTAATCATTCTATGTAGCACTTACAAAATACAGTCTACAGGCCTGAGTCTGAAGTGTATTGCAATGGGTAAACAAATTAAAAGCCCATTTTTACAAACATTCACACACGAATAATTTTACTGAAGTCAATGGGAATATTTACTTGCACATAGTTACTCATGTGCATCAGTGTTTGTTGAATTGTGCTCTTACACATTTTAAAATAAAATATTTGAAAATAATTTCCTCACACACACCTACTGCTGAGATGATTAAATCACTAACACTAAATGAGTTCCTCTCTCCCAAGAGGCCTCTTGCATTTGACTATACTTGCAGAAGCATAACACCCTGAACTCTTATCATGGTAGGCTAAACCCCACTTTTCAATTTACTTTTTAAACAAATTTGATATCCAGTTGTAAAGGTAACACACTGATGTTGCCGTTATATGTGGATGCTTCTTGTTATAATTGCCTTCCAGGTTATGGTACCGCATTTATTTACACTTAAGAAAAGAATCTAGAATACCATTTAGTTAGGATTATAACCAGCTTGTTCTAGCCGCTAGACTAGCATATAAAATAATGAAGGGGAAAGTGTTACACAGGCACAATTTTAGCAACAAGATACCTAAATCCCACCAAAGGGTAGAAGTAGTTAGGTGCCCAGCTTTCATTTGTGTCTTTGAAAATCCTTCCTGTTATCTTTAAACTGAATGGTCTAAAATAGCAAGGAGGTACCAAGGGTGGGGAAAGTAGGATACGAGTGGGAAACTTTGTACATTTCAAGTGGAGTTGCCCAACACTTTTCAGTAGAGGATCTTGCTTGTACCTGAGTATCAGACTTGCCCTTGGCCAAAGGAGATGATCTGGTGTGTGGCTTGAACATTGAGGGTAGCCTGGGCGACAGCAACCATGAGCTCATCAGGTTCACTGTTTGCCGCAAGGTTGATAAATCAACTAGCAGGATTGAAGTCCTGGACTTCAAAAATGCTGACTTCAACAGGCTCAGGGCATTAGTAGGGGAGGCTATGCGGGACCAGGGACGGAAGGCGAATAGAGTGCACAGAGTGGTTGTTCCTCAAGGACACGATCCTTGAAGCACAAAAGAAAAACATTCCCATGAAGAGGAAAGGTAGCAGAAGGGCTGGCAAGTCCTCCTGGCCCATTAGGGACATTGCGGTCTTCTTGAAAAAGAAAAAAGAGGCATACACACAGTGGAAGGTAGGGACAGTCCTCAAGGAAGACCATACAACAGTGGTCCATGCTTGTAGGGAA
>NW_005842424.1:218285-218633 GCF_000455745.1 Alligator sinensis
GCCAGATGATTGGAAGATAGCCAATGTGGTCCCCATCTTTAAAAAAGGGAGGAGGGAGGACCCGGGCAACTATAAGCCCATCAGTCTTACCTCAATCCTGGAGAAACTCTTTGAGAAGATCATCAAGGAGCACATCTGTGTTGGGCCGGCATAGGGGATAATGCTCAGGGGCAACCAGCACGGTTTCATTAGGGGCAGGTCATGTCAGACCAACCCGATTGCCTTTTACAATCAGGTCACAAAATCATTGGATGCAGGTGTTGCCGTGGATGTAGTCTTTCTGGACTTCAGCAAGGCCTTTGACACTGTCGACCACCCCATCCTCATTAAAAAACTAGGCGACTGTAG
>NW_005842424.1:218941-229714 GCF_000455745.1 Alligator sinensis
AGATCTGGAAGTCATCATTGACTCCAAGATGAACATGGGCCAACAATGCGAGGTCACGGTCGGCAGGGCTAACAGGACCCTATCGTGCGTCCACAGGTGCATTTCAAGTAGGGCCAAGGAGGTGATCCTCCCCCTCCACGCAACACTGGTCAGGCGACAGCTGGAGTACTGTGTCTAGTTCTGGGCACCCCACTTCAAGAGGGATGTGGACAACATTGAGAGGGTCCAGAGGAGGGCCACCCGCATGATCCGGGGACAGCAGGGCAGACCCTACAATGAGAGGCTACGGGACCTGAACCTGTTCAGCCTTCACAAGAGAAGGCTGAGGGGGGACCTGGTGACCATCTATAAACTCACTAGGGGGGGCGAGAAGGGTTTGGGGGAGACTTTGTTTCCCCTAGCACCCCCCAGGATAACAAGGAATAACGGCCACAAGTTGTTGGAGAGTAAGTTTAGATTAGACATCCGTAAGAACTACTTCACAGTTAGGGCGGCTAGGATCTGGAACCAAATTCCAAGGTAAGTGGTGCTGGCTCCTACCCTGGGGGTCTTTAAGAAGCGGCTTGATGCCTACCTGGCTGGGGTCATTTGAGCCCAGTTTTCCTCCTGCCCAGGCAGGGGGTCAGGCTTGAAGATCTACAAGGTCCCTTCTGACCCTACTTCTATGATTCTATGAACTAAGTTTAAGTTAGCCAAGGGAGTCAAGAAGTCCTTTAGGTATGTAGGGAGCAGAAGGAAAACAAATGGAAGCGTGGGGCCCCTGTTTAACACCTCAGGACAGCTGGTAACAGACACTTAGGAAAAAACTGAACTTCTGAATGCCCACTTTGCTTCAGTATTTCACCGGACTGAGGGGAAAGACAAGTGAGATAAGGATCACAGGGGGCATGGTAAGAATGATAGCCTTCCCACTGTGGATGCTGAGCTGGTGCAAAATCAACTAGAAAAACTAGACATTTATAAGTCAGCAGGACTGGATGGATTTCACCCGAGAGTGCTGAAGGAGCTGGCTGAGGTCATTGCGACACCCCTAGCAAAACTCTTTCAAAAATCTTGGCACACAGGGGAGATCCCTGAGGATTGGAAGAGGGTCAACTTCGTGCCCATCTTCAAGAAAAGGAAGAGGGAGGACCTGGGCAACTATAGGCCAGTCAGCCTAACCTCCATCCCAGGGAAAATCCTGGAAAAGCTCATTAAAGAATCTATGTGAGATACACTCGTTGAGGGTAAGATTCTGAATAACAGCCAGCATGGCTTCATCGCGGGTAGGTCTTGTCTTACCAATCTCATTTCTTTCTACAAACAGGTCTCTCACCACCTGGACACAGGAGAGAAAGTTGACATTATATACCTAGACTTCCAAAAGGCTTTTGATTTAGTATCCCATGATATCCTTGTGGAAAAATTGGAAGATTGTGGGTTTATCTGCTCAACAGTTCAGTGGGTGGAAAACTGGCTACAGGGTAGGACCCAGAGAGTTCTCATGAATAGATCTGTGTCAACAAGGAACACAGGGCCAGTCCAGACAGCACTTCAGACCAATTCAGTACATATACTGCCCATGGCATCATGCCGAACTGGACCTGCATACTGGATCGAGTGCATGGGGCCAGTCCATGGGCCTGGTCTGGTCTGGTCCAAGAACTGGCCCAGCCCCACTTATCTGGCCCATGGGACCTGATGAGTTTGACTCCCCTGCCTTAAGGTGTTTCCTTTTGAATGGACACTAATCATATTCATGATCTTCCATTGTCCTGATCTGGGAGATATAGGATACAGCCCAGAGAGCCCATGGCCAATTCCATATAAACCGAGGCACTCAGTGACGCAACAATTTAGTAAAATAAACCAGAATTCATAAGTTGTACTTAGATTCCCTTGCTGAACCTAAGCAGCAGGGATGAGGATGCTGAGGAGAGCCATCCCCAAAGTGGCAGGGAGTCAACTTGGAAAGGACTGGGGAGAGTAGCAAAGGGAGAGGTAAGAGACAGAGAGTAGCTGCACAAGAAGGCCAGGAATAAGGAAAGGAGAAATAGGGAGACTGAGATCAGACAAGCAGAAAGAAAGCCAGGAAACAATGAACAGGGGAAAGGAGATGAAGGAAAAGGAAGACAAATCCTATGAGCAACTTGAACATTAGGAAGAATTAAGACTGCCTGGGCAAAGACACAGGAACAAAGACTTTTGGAGCATTCAGGTTACACAAGAAGCCTGGGAAGTAGAAAATGGGACATGGGAGCCATTGGGATAGGAGAAGGGGACAGGAAGAGGGCTGGAAGCTAAGGGTTAGGAGAAGGACAGAGTAGATGAGGAGAGAAGGAAGTTTTCTTTTGGAGAGGAGACTCCATGATCTGAAGTCCCCCTACAAAAGTACTATAAGTAGTTTTGGAGGCCCAGCTTCTACAAAGATCTTGGGGAGAACCCCACACCAGCATTGACCCTTGACCTCAGAAACATCATAAAATCTTTTCTGTACCAGCTTCAGGAAAAAACTGTTCATACTAATCCCCCATCCTCCCATCCCCCAGGAACATTTAACATACTCCTAAAGATATACAAACAAGGTAATCTTGGCAGACCCATCATATCAAACTGTGAAGACCTATCAGGATTTATAAAAAACTATCCTTAAATCACTTGCCATTCAAAGAGTAAGTTTTCTGCAAGACACAACAGGCTCTCTCGACAAGATCCAGAACATCAACTACCTCCCAGAGAAAGCCATGCTTGCAACAATAAAGGCAGAACCGCCTGCCCAAAAATACCTGCAAAATATACCTGCAACGCTGAGATTTACAATATATCACATAAATCATCCACTTTATCCTCAGCCACAATAACTTTTACTTCCAACAATTTCCACTTCCTCCAAGCAAAAGGCACAGAGTTAGTTTCCTCCCCGCCCCACCATATGCTAACCTCTTCACGAGCCATCTTGAAGAGGATTTTTTAGAAAAGTGCAGTTTTAGAAAACGTGCACAGAACCTATGTTATGTTTTCATCATCTGGACTGAACACCTGGACTTACTGGATTTCTGCCACAGCTTTAACAATAAACACCCTCCTATTATCTCTCTAAAATATTCCTCCATTAATATTAACTTTCTAGATACCACTTGTTGTATCCCAGTGTCATTCTGGGAACCAAGAAAGGTTCAAAGAACCAGTCCTACCAAAATTAAATACAAACAAATGTAGGTACATTTTAATAGCAAATTTAATAATGAAATACAGATGAGATATAAATAATCAAGCAATACAGGAAAAGCGTATGAAGCAAATTTATAAAATATGCTTTCATCTAAAGAAATACCAGTCTTATTAACATTTCAAAGAATTTATGATTTTAGGATTTAAAGAAATTAATTCTAAAAGCCTCCAAGAGGTGGCCAGCCTGTTAGGGAAAAAGGACTTCTCACTTACGTTTCAAATTAAGTTTTAAAAGAATGCATATCTTGGTTCATCTGTAGATGGCCTTATTTAGCAAAAACCATAGTTCAAGGCTGAAGAGCAAAGATTCTGAAGTGAACACAGATTTTTACATTCTATACCTGGCTCAATATAAAAAAATCTTACTAAATAAAGCCAAAGAATTTTAAAATGTTTTTCTACTCTAATTAATATTCATATGCCCATTTTTATCTCCTTTTTAAGCTATAACTTGTCCCAAACCAGATCTAACTTGCACAAAGCCACTAACTGTACTCTAAGCGATTGTTAGCCTACTTCTTTTTACTTGCCTGATTCGCACTTTCTAAAACGATTCTCACCTCTGACACTTTCCCACTTGCTCATTTCTTTTCCCTCTTCTCTTTCCCAAACTTTGTTCAAACAAATGCAAGAAAATGTGATATTATATTCCCAATTAAGCATCCCAGGGCCTACTATGGTCTACATACAATCCACATCCAAACCACCATATGAAAAAACCCCAGACAACCACACTTAAGCCTAAAGAATGAGGAATCACCCTAAGCACACCAAGAAAACTAATCTATAACTACCCCCTCTGTTATCACTGCAGTTTTTCTAAGGAGAATACCTTGACAACCACCTCACCAATCTAAAAAACACCTTTACCCAGCTAGGATGCTCCAGCAGAGAAACTGACTGCATCTCTAAGCCACTGAAATATGTTGCACTAATTTACAACAATACAAAAGGAAAACCTCCACTGACAACACGGTCCTTGTCACATGCCATCTCATGCTGGAACCTACAAGCAGGATCATCGAGCAATTACAGCTTTAACTCAAACAGGATCAGATCTCGAGAGAAATGTTCTCATCTCCTCCACTCCTGGCTTTAAAATGCCCCCCGAGCCTTGCCTAATTCATGATCAGAAGCAAAGGCCCCGCTGTTAAACAAACACCAAGTGGTATGCAACCCTGTCTTAAGAATAAAGGCAAACCCTATCAACACATCTGCCACCACACATCTGCCACGCTGGCACAACCTTTGCCACCACAATCAACACTCCCCACAATGTGATCATCAAAATCCGTGGATCCTCCATTAATATCACAGAATGTGGTATACCTCATGTAATGCACTAAATCCTCTATCAAACCCTACTCTCCCTGAGCATATGGCAGTGAGGGACACATTTGAAAATACTGACTTTGAAATAACATGCAAATTATTAAGGGTACTGTTAACAGGGAGCCAGGGGCTGTTACATTAAGGAATACTGCAGCAGGCTAAGCTGGCTGTGTTGGGGCCAGCAGCTAGGAAGCAAGATAACTGCTAGAGGGCTAGCTGCCAGAAAGCAGACCTCCAGGCAGCACAGAAAGAGCTACAAGCAGCTCAGCTAAGCTACCACAAAGAAGGGCAGGCTAGTTGTCAGGTCTAAATGGAAATCCCTGTGGGTGGCCAGAGAGCCACCTAATAGAAAGGGCTGGGATGTTAGAGCCACATAAGGCTAATGGCCTGAGAACAAACAATTAGCTTGGCCCTGCAAGCAGCAGGGAGAGGAGCTCTTGAGCAGGACGGCTGCAGAGAGGCACTGACCCATACCCAGGCTGTCCCTAACAGCTGCAAGTAGACAGCTAAGGGGGGCTTGTAGCCTGCGGGAAAGTTCCTGTCCCAGAGGGGGGACTTCGAATTTAACCTGTAGGTTAAGGCTAAAAAGGCCAAAGCCTGTACAAGGGTTGGCAACATCTGTGAGGCACAGGTGGAACTATAGGGGGTGGAAGGAGGCCATGAATATTTTTTAAGGCAACTGGTGCCCTGGGGCACAGATGGGTCCAGGAGGATCCCATTTAGTGCTTGAGGAGCAGGACTGGGATCAGCTGGGTCCATGAGGGACCTGGAGGCCAAAAAATAGACAAGGGCTTGCTCTGGGACCCTGGGGCAGCTTCCTTCTTTACAATCAAATAATTCCATCAAGGTATGGCAGGAGAGAAGAAAGGGTGGGTACCCAAAGACCTGGAGTTGGGCAGGAGCTACGTGGCCACCAGGGGGCATCATGGCTTCCCCTGGGGCCCAGTTCTGTCACAGGTATCCATTGACTTAGTTCATCCAGAACTGATGCATTTTACTTTTTTGCTCTTCTTTTTTTAAAATCCTCATCTTATAATCAAGTAAAGTTGGTATGTAGTCTCATAGAAAGATAAAAAGATAATTATCTGTGTTAGTCAGAAGTCAGGCAGAAGGCAGGACAGAGTAGCATCTTAGAGACTAACTGGCTCAGAAAGGCATAAGCTTTCATAGGCAATATGCTAAGCCTGCTTTATCAGATGCTAGCATCTGTTAGGAGAGACGCATTAAAACAGCTGTTGGAGAACACTTTTCACAGAGCAATCATTTCATTTCTGACCTTACAGTCCTTATACTGAAGGGAAATCTGTAAAACACCTTCCAAAGATGGGCCCAGGAACAAAAATTCATAACTTTACTGAACACTAAATGCCATGGACTAAATATAGACAATGGTTTTATGACTCATTATAATTTAACTGATGTCTTTTCTATCCAGTCTGTACAAGTAATAACAATCTTTTCCCTTCTGAAAGGTCTTGTTTTTTTATATAATTAAGTTGTCTATTCAACTGTGCTGTATCTGGCCTGCTGGGCAACTGGCAGGCAACTGGAAGTCAGGGGACATGGCTAGAGGGGAGTGGCCTGCAGCAGAATCTGGGGCCCTTGTGCCCCAGTAGACAAGATGAGTAGGCAGTAGGAGGGAAGATGAGGGCTGATACAACCCTGGTTGCTCTCTGGCTGCTTTGCTTGTCACTGGCCCTACCTCTTCTGCTGCTGGCCATACCATCACCCACCTCCTGAAACCAGGACTGGATCCAGGGGGAGTACAGTGGTGTAGATGTGTCCTCACTCGCCCTTTCATGCCTGCTCCACCCAAAGTTCAAAACAAACTGCCTGGCCGTGGCAGCAGTATTTCTATTCAGGAAGCAGTGAGGGAGTCAATTGATTTAATTGCAATGGCTTATAATCTACCTGATTCCTTCTAAACTCTTCATTCTGCAGGTTTCATAGTTTCATAGTTTCATAGTTTTAGGGTCGGAAGGGACCTAATAGATCTTCTAGCCCGACCCCCCCGCCAGGGCGGGAGAACAACAAAAGAACCCTAAACAAAAAACGGGACTCAAATGAGTCCAGCCAGGTAGGTATCCAGCCTCTTCTTAAAGATCCCCAGGGTAGGGGCCAGCACCACCTCCCTTGGAAGTTGGTTCCAGCTCCTAGCCGCCCTAACTGTGAAGTAGTTTTTTCGGATGTCCAATCTGTACCTCCTCTCCATCAACTTGTGCCTTGTTATGCCAGCGGGGGCTAGGGGAAACAGCGTCTCCCCCAAACCCTTCTGGTTCCCCCTAGTGAGTTTATAAATGGTCACCAGGTCCCCCCTCAGCCTTCTCTTGTGGAGGCTGAATAGGTTCAGGTCCCGCAGTCTCTCACTGTAGGGTCTGCCCTGTTGTCCCCGGATCATGCGGGTGGCCCTCCTCTGGACCCTCTCCATGTTGTCCACATCCCTCCTGAAATGGGGCGCACAGAACTGGACACAATACTCCAGCTGCGGCCTGACCAGCGTCGCATAGAGGGGGAGGATCACCTCCCTGGCTCTACTCGAGATGCACCTGTGGATGCACGACAAGGTCCGGTTAGCCCTGCCAACCATGACCTCGCATTGTCGGCCCATGTTCATCTTGGAGTCAATAATGACACCAAGATCCCTTTCCGCCTCCGTGCTCTCAAGTAGGGAGTTCCCCATCGTATAAGTGTGCTGCTGGTTCCTACTACCCAAGTGCAGCACCCTGCACTTGTCCGTATTGAAACACATCCTGTTCCTGTTTGCCCACCCCTGTAACCTATCCAGATCCTTCTGCAATCTCTCTCTCCCTGCTAGCGTGCTCACCTCCCCCCAAATTTTGGTGTCATCAGCGAATTTAAACAGGTTGCTTTCCACCCCAACATCAAGATCGCTGATGAAGAAATTGAACAGCGCAGGCCCCAGGACCGAGCCCTGGGGGACTCCACTACCCACCTCCCCCCAAGTCGAGTATGATCCATCCACCACCACCCTCTGAGTGCGACCCTTCAGCCAATCTGCAATCCATCTGACCGTGTAGGCATCTATGCCACAGTCGCCTAGTTTATTAATTAGGATGGGGTGAGAGACGGTGTCAAAGGCCTTGCTGAAGTCCAGAAAGACTACATCCACCGCGACACCTGCGTCCATGGCCTTTGTGACCTGATCATAAAAGGCAATCAGGTTGGTCTGACATGATCTCCCCCTAATAAATCCATGCTGATTGCCCCTGAGCATCATCTCGGATGCCGGCCCATCACAAATGTGCTCCTTGATGATCTTCTCAAAGAGCTTCCCCAGGATTGAGGTAAGACTGACGGGCCTATAATTGCCCGGGTCCTCCCTTTTCCCTTTTTTGAAGATGGGGACCACATTAGCTACCTTCCAATCGTCTGGCACCTGGCCCAAGCACCACGATCGCTCGTAGAGCCGTGCCAGGGGCCCTGCAATAACCCCAGCCAGCTCCCTCAGCACCCTGGGGTGGAGAGCATCCGGACCCGCTGACTTGAACGCGTCCAGCCCCTCCAGAAGCTCTCTAACCCGGTCCTCCCCAACCTGAGGTCTGAAGGCGATCCCCTCGCGTCCGGCTTCTATCACAGCAGGGAAGTCCCGGTCCCTGCACAAGAAAACGGAGGTGAAGAATTGGTTAAAGAGGTCCGCTTTATCCTCTGACGCAACCACCAGATTGCCCCGCATATCCTGCAGGGGCCCCACATTACCCGGCGCCTTCTTCATCCTCCCAATATATTTGAAAAAGGACTTTTTGTTATCCTTAATCCTGGACGCTAATCCGAGCTCTATCTCCGCCTTGGCCTTCCTAACAGCCCGCCTGCAGGCCCGAGCAGAGGAGGTATACTCCTCTTTGGAGATTACACCCCCCTTCCACCGGGCGTACGCCACCCTTTTGGCAAGCAGGCATTCCCGGACACCCTTGGTGAGCCAGGGGGGCTTTTGGACACTCCTGCCCGCCTTGCTTCTTGTCGGGATGGACACCCCTTGGGCCCCGAGTATCGTTTCCTTAAGGAACGACCACTCCTCTTGGACGCTGAGTTCCTCTGCCCTCAAGGACCCCAGTTCCTCTCCCACTAATCTCCTCATCTCACTGAAGTTGGCCCTCCTGAAGTCTAGGGCCACCACCTTGCTGCGGGCCCTTGACACTCTACGCTGGATGGTGAATTCCAGCACGCGATGATCACTATTGCCCAGGTGGTCAAGAACCTGGAGGCCTCTTACCAGGTCGTCGCCTGCGGCCAGGACCAGGTCCAGCAGAGCATCTCCTCTGGTGGGACTGTGCACCTCCTGAATCAAGTGGAGGTCCTGCAACTCGGCCAAGAACCTCCTGGAGCGGTCCGTCCCGGCTGACTGCTCCTCCCAGCAGATGTCCGGGTAATTAAAATCGCCCATGACAACTACATCCCTTGCTTTTAGTGTCTCCGCAAGCTGGCCTGAAAATTCCCTGTCCAGCTCCTCCTCCTGATTGGGGGGTCTGTAATAGACCCCCACCGTCAAATCCCTCTCGCCTTGCCCCCCCTGGATCTTGACCCAGAGCACTTCAGCTCGCCCTTCCCCTGACCCCATACTGCTGGCAGAGGATGTGTAGTGCTCCTTGACATAAAGTCCCACCCCCCCCCCTGATACCCACAGGCATGCCAGAATAAGGAACATGGCTTTAAGTGAAGAGGTAATGTACAGGAAGAAAAAGTAACTATAGTATACTACATACACCCCCGATTAGGCAGACCATCAGGACCCCCATTACTTACCTTTGCACCCCTTGCCCTGATGGCGTCTCCTCGTCTTCCTGCAGCCCCCTCCCCCGGCGAGTCTAGTTTAAAGCTCGCCGTGCGAGATCAGCCAACCTGGAAGAGAAGACACGCTTGCCATTAGGGGAGAGATGAAGCCCATCCTGCCCCAGCAATCCCCCCTCCCGAAAGCATGGGTCGTTGTCAAGGAACCCAAGGCCTGCCCGGCGGCACCAGATGCGTAAGCGCTGGTTGACCTCACCAATGCAGGCCCCGTGCCTCTGTCCCCGCCCCCTCACCGGAAGAAGAGAGGAAAAAACCACCTGCGCCCCCGTCTCCTTCAGCCTGGTCCCCAGAGCCTCGAAGTCCCTCATAATACGGTCAGGGTTGCCTCTTGCCGCGTCGTTCGTACCCACATGGACGACAACCATGGGATACCGGTCTGCAGGCCGGATGCAGGCCGGGATCCTCTCCGTGATGTCGCTGACCCGAGCCCCAGGCATGACGCAGACCTGCCGTGACATGGGGTCGGGCCTGCAGATCGGATCTTCCAGCCCTCGCAGGAGGGAGTCCCCGATGACTAGGACCCAGCGTTTCTTCCTCCTGGTGTTCTCTCTCCTCCCAGGTGTTAAGGGCCCTCTCTTCTTTTTAATGGGCTTTAACAATTCCACTAATCAAGCTAGATTTTCTTCTGTAATTCATCTTTCTGTTAGCTGCTCCTAGTCATTTAGGGCCTATCGTACAGCCCTGTAGATGGTTTTTAACTCTAGCTAGAAACATTAACTCTAGTGTGGAAATAACTTTTGGTGAAGCATTGGAAGCACTGTCAAGATGCTCAGAAGGCTAGATATTTTTTATGAATCTGAAAGAGAGATGTCTGTTTAATTCTAATGACTGAAGGGTTATTGAAAACAGCATCTTTTGATTTTTTTTGCCAAGTTTGTTGCATCTTTATACATAAAATATGATTTAGTTGCACATTCCAATAAAGTTTTTCCTTTTGTGTCTTTGAATAATATGGGCCCCCTAACATATTAGTAATGCTTCTAGTTTCTTTTTAACTAGAGAAAAAATGTATGCTGTGTTTATGTGATGATGCACCACACCATCTGCACCCACCTTTTTCAAATCCTAGATCCATCCACATGCCACTGATCCCAGGTCCACCCTGAAGCTATTGCCATCTGCCTTATAATGTGGCTGGAGCTGCTGCCACTATGTACACATGTCATGGTGGCAGCTCCAGCTTCCACATGGGTTGCACAATGGTGGCAGTTCCAGTTCTGCTACAGGACACACAGCAGGAGCCAGAGCTGCCACAGCTGCTACTTAATTCCCCTGGCTGGATCAAGCCCACAAGGAGTCTAAAGGTTCAAATCCAGCCTGGGGCATGAGGTGAGTGAGACGCCCCTGCTATAATTTATATTTGGCACAACCTTATTCTAAGGATCACTATTCATAACAGGCTACTGCTTTTAACAATTCCAACAG
>NW_005842424.1:229745-232413 GCF_000455745.1 Alligator sinensis
TCAATTTTTTCATTATGATATTATAGCCAATTGACTAACCCTATCATAGCAAACACATTATTTTAATGAACTTTTCTCCTGGTCCCATGGGGTACATTATAATGAGATTGGACTGAAGCACTAGCAGTGTATAGTATGTGGTACTATTATATTAGGCTATGAACAGTTTCGTTTCAAACCTGGAAAGAAGTTGCCTAAGGAATTGCCTAGCCATTCAATGAAACACCAGCCTTCTGTAACCATTTCAGAGGTTTATACTAGGATAATGCAGAACAAATGAGGCACAGACCTATGTCAATGTTCAGGATTAGTGATGTGGTTCTGGTAAGCTTTCAGAGAGGTACCAACTAAGCTTCTTAATTAACTGAATTGAGATTCCTTAGTGAAAAGCTGAAAAAAGCTGAAAGGATTGTTTAGAAAGGAACAGAGAATTTCCTAGTCTAAAACAAAATCTGAGCACTGACTCTAGAGCAAGGGTGGGTAATTATTTGGGATGGAGGGTCACTTGAGGAGTTTTGGGGAGTTGCTGAGAGCTGGCGGAGGGAAGGGGTGCTGACTTGGCCTTGGGCCCCCCCATCATGACTGTTTATACTGACTATCCTATCTGGCCCTGGGTCCATCTGCCCTGCACCCACTGCCGGGGGTGCCAGATGAAGTGGGTGGGGTCTCCATAGAGACTGGCCCAAGACCCCTGCAGACAAGGTGTGCTCAGCTGGGTGAATGGGATGGGCCATGGGAAGGTGGGGAGTGGCGTCCACTAGGCCTATGCGAAGTGGCTAGTCTTCACTTCAGATTCAGATTCGGCCAATTTGGGGGACAGGGATTTAATCTGGTGATTAAAATCACCGTGCCAAAACAACTCAGCCAAATCTGATTTGGAGATTTGTCCGTCGCTGAAACAGCCAAATCTCTGAATCAAACAGGCCCCATCCCCCGCCTGCTCTCCCAACCCCATCAATGGCTGCACTGCCTGGCCCCAGCATCCCAACACTTTAAAAAAAAAAAAAAAAAAGAAAGAAAGAAAAAGCCCCACACTCACTGGCTTCTGCCAGGCCAGGGGGCTGCCCCCCACACTGCCCTGTGCCCCCAGAGGCCCCGATTGTGACAGCTGAAAATTATGTCTGTGTGATAAAGGTGCTTGCTGAAGGCTCTATGAAGATTAGACCAAGTGTTTTTCTGTATTTGTTTAGACATTAAGCTATATGTCGTTGCTAAGAGCCTAATTAAAATTTAAGATGTAGTAAGGCCTAGTAAATTTAGCAAAGTCTTGAAGTAGTAAGGCCCTGTGACGTAGTTAAAATTAACCTTATCAAAAAGAATGCAAGGCTTGTACTGCTATTGGTCAGTCTAAAGACAGTTGAAGTAAAAAGAATCTGAGTGGTTGTAAGTTATCAGTACTGTTCAGAAGCTATAAATTGGCTAAAACATCCGGAAATCATTCAGAAGGAAGATACAGCTCTGTGAAAAGGATTAGTTAGCTGTTGACCTGGATCAGTGGGCCCGTGGATCTTGAGGAGCCCAAGGACTGAATACCAGGGTCCTTTCCGGTACCTCTCAGGCAGTGCTGATCGGGGATGCCTGACTTCACTGAGCTTGGTGGAAAGAGAAACTTGTTGTACATCAGGCATCAGAGGGGACTGCCAATAAGTTGCCAACACAAATTATTCTTGTCTGTCATTGTTTGTCTTGTTACTACGCATAGTTGTGTTTTTGTTAAGTCAAAAACCTTTCCTTCCTTTCTACCCCCTGACCATACTCTCAATCCCGAACCCTCCACAGGCAGCTGGGACACCGATGGCCACTGTAGCAGCTGGTGTGGGGCTTTTTTTTTTTTTTTTTTTAAAGTGCTGGGATGCTGGGGCCAGGTGGGGCAGCCATTGACAGAACTGGGAGAGCGGGCAGGGGCACTCAGGAGGTCTGGGGAGCAGGCAGGGGATGGGACGTAGCGGGGGTCCCCCCCATGGTCCCCTCCCCTCTCTTCCAGCCCTCCCTGCCCCCTACTTACCAGCACGGAGTCCGGGTCCAACTCCTTGCGGTGGTGAATGGGGACTGCCCAAGTCTCTGAATCTCCAAATCTCCTCCAAATCTTTTCTGAATTGATTTGAAGCCTCCACATTGATTTGGACCTTTTTATTCTTCTCCTGATTTGAGTCGGAGATTCAATTCAGAGATTTGGCCGCTGAATCAGGCCAAATCTCCTCCAAATCAAATCAGCAACTGAAGCTTCACACAGCCCTAGTGTCCAAGACCAAGACAGGCAGGCAGGGAGTAGATCATGGCTCTGGCATGGGGCCCCAGGCCTGCACTGTCACTGCCCTGCAGTTCTGGCCCTGGCTCCATCTGTCCATCCCACTCCCAGACACCACTCCCTGCCCATCCACGGCCCTATCCCATCCACCCGGCCAAGCAAGCCCTGCCGATGGAGATCCCAGCCTGGTCTCCTTGGAGACCCCACCCACCAGCCCACTTGCTCTGTCTGGTGCCCCCGGTGGTATGTGCATGGGGGATGGGCCAGGGTGCCCAGTGTGGCAGAAATGCCACCATCTGTGCCCCTCTCCAGAGATCTGTCTCCACCAGCCTGAGAGGCTGGTGTTGAATCCCTCAGGGCGGGAATCTCCCACCTTGTCTGCATGACAAAAGCCTGGTGCCTGAATGCTCTGGTCACCTG
>NW_005842424.1:232494-270648 GCF_000455745.1 Alligator sinensis
GATTGGACCGGCTGCTGAGGTCAGAGAGGTTTTAAAAAGGCCTGGGGAGCGAGCAGGCAAGCCATTAGCCATGTGGTCATCCAGGTGAATCTGAACCTGGCTCTCTCCTCATCACCGCATGCTCCAAGAGTGCCCTGCCTCCGGAGGAAACTCCAACCACCTCTGGATGATGTGCGTGAGTAAGCTACTAGTGATCCGATTAGATATTTAGCTTCGGTAACTCAGATGCGTGTTTAACCGGCTACCTCAGCCACCCTGGTTTGCTCTATGGGATTCTGCTAATATTCCTCTGATATTGTTCTACCTTTTACCCTGTTTCCACCCTACCCCCTGTAATCAATAAAGTTCTCCTTGTGACCGGTGTGGGAGACTTATTGAGGGGTGGGTCTAAATTATGCCGAGGAGGCCCCTTAGGTCTGTGGACTAAGGGAGGCTTCCCTAATCAGCCCCTGACTTGGGAAGTGCCCCAAGTGCTTATATTGGGTCTAGGACCTATTGGACAATCAGGCCTGTGTTCTCCAAGGTGCACAGAGCCAGAAGTGAGTCCAGAGCCTTGGATGGTGGCAGCAGGAACCCCAGGCTAGTGGGTGTGCTCCAGGGAAGGGGTCGGCCGGACGGGAGGCACCCCAAGGGAGGCACTCGGAGCCTGGAAGGTGGTCGGGCGCAGGGAGGTGGGCGGCTCAACGCAGGAGCGCCCCCTACTGGCCCACCACACCCAGGGCCAGGCCTGGCAGCGGCAGCTGAAAGTATGAGGACAGAGTAAACTCTTGCTGCAGGGGCTGCTGGGAACCCGTGTCCAGCTGCTGCACTGCCCTTTCCCTGCTGCTGCACTGCCCAGCCCCACAGACTATGGTTCACAGCTTGCCCAAGAGCTGCACACGGGGATAGGGCAGACTACACTCCATGCCAAGTGGCACCTCAGCACTTGAGGGCAGTGAGACCAGACGCATGTGCCATGGCCTGGGCTGTCCCCTGCACCTGGGCTGGGTGGGGCCAAGGGACTCACCACCAGCCGGGTACAATTCTCTCCACCCCACAACTCTAGAATCAGAAGCAGGATTTTATTGAACTTCTTTGAAGAAACAGTCAAATGATAGACACCTTAAGATAAATAAAAGTAAAGAAAGTATTGCATAGCCTCATGTGGATTTTTCAGCTATTGCATCAAATTAGTAAACTACGACTCTTTTTCTAGTTCACTTACAATATTGCAGGGATACACTAAAAAGGTCAGTAACCTAGGGACAGAATTAAAACAGGCTGAAAGAGAGAAGGATCATAACGTCAGAGGAAACTAAAAGTGCCCAATAGAAATACAAATGCTAAAGTTTGTCCACAAGATAAAGTAACTAGTTACTGACAAGGCAGATGCCGTTAGTATTCTGGTGTTATTAGAGAACAGCCAGAAGCAACTTTTCTTAATAGAAGTTAAGATGGTGGGGCTGCAATGGGAAAAGATTGTCCTTAATTAATGTAAGCAAGTAATGTAAGTACAACGTGTAATAAATTGTGAGGAGGAAATTATGAAGGAAATGGGGAACAGACCAAATGAAAAGAAGAAACAAGTAAGGAACAGTTTCTTGAATCACATCTTAAACTTATGTCGATAGCTGATGAAAGGAAATGCATTAAAAATAAGAATGATATATTTCTTACTATTTAAAAACAAACAAGAATTACATAACTTCAGAAAATGATCCCAGAGGAGAAATGAAGACAGACAGAGACACGCAGAGCAAACACAAGGAAATGAGAGAGAGTCAAGGTGGAAGATTTCTCCATAAGATGCTAAGAGAATTACATTCAAAGTACTCACATGCTTTGTGCATCAAGCTATATCCCCTCTGCTGTCTGACAATATGGAAGATGTGTTACAAAGTACCAGTTTTTCTGTACATCATCTAAAAAAACCACACACCAAATGCTGCTCTATATTACACTGATGTAAATCCAAAAGTGTAATCCCTTGCTCTGGGTTTACAGTGAAGCAATTTATTTGGCAATGTGTCAGCTCACAATCGTTCATCTCCAGACCTGTTAACACACATAGTTCACTGCTCTCACCTTCTGTTTGGAGCAGTTGATGATTTTCAATGTGGAAATATTGTTTTTTCTTAGCTATGAAAGAATCCTGAAGGAACCAGAGTCCAAGTTTCAATGACAGAGATTAACCCTAATTAAAGAGAGACATTTGTATAGCACATGTCATTTCTAACATGAACACAGTGGAAACTGGTTGACTGTCTGTTGCTGAGTGCAAAGTGTCCCAAAGAATGAGAGCTTTTGAATCAGGAGACACATGCTCATTTTATTACTTAATATGATGGACACTGTCAGTATCCTTAGCTGTATAAAACAATGGCATACATTTAGAGCTGAGGATCCAAACTGCTTACATTAAAAATAAGAGAGGAAATCAGTTACATGATTTACATAATCAGGAATGCAAGAAGTTTGGAGAATGGACCATCTGGAGAAATTCAAGATCTGCTTATAATGTATTCAGAACAGGAGCCGCTCTTAATTATGATGCTGACTCTTGACAGATATCTAAATTTACTCTGTTTACATAGCCAGAATGACTTCCTCTCCACAGAAAAAAAGTTGTGGCCACAAGGCAAACTTTGTTTGAAAAGTAACAGGAAAGTGGATAGCAGTAGTGGAACCTTTAGAAACAGCTTGAATTATTTTTGTGACAGAATTCTTGGTAAACAGCTATAAACTATAGGGCAAGCTAATGAAAAAAAGCAAAAGAAAGTGCTACCATAGATGAAGCGCTACTGAAAGAATACATTTGTGAGCACACAATACTGCT
This sequence comes from Alligator sinensis, assembly GCF_000455745.1. NCBI lineage: Eukaryota > Metazoa > Chordata > Crocodylia > Alligatoridae > Alligator > Alligator sinensis. Next base: position 235,310 of record NW_005842424.1, read on the forward strand.
GTCCACTGTTGTAAGACATAAACTGAAGTTAGTTATCCAAGCTGAGTTCTTCGGAAGGATTTAATAAGGATAGACTAAGAGAAAAATAAAACATGTAGAGTAGATTTGGAATATCTGAACATTAGGTAAGAGCAGGTAGCACAGATAAGTTGGCTAAAAAAAGAAAGAAGAGGATTTAGTATGAAACTCAAGAATAGGAAAACAATTTAATCTATTTCAGCCAATCACAACTTTTTTCTTGATTTAAATGCACTGAGTCTTGAAAGGAGTGTGAAAAGGCTTCGAACAACACAAAAGTGAGATTAAAAATCAATCATTAGAAAAACATCTCGAGATATCCAGACAGTAGTAGTTGGTGGGGCTGCTTTGATAGCTGAAGTGTCCCCTGTGGTTCAGTAGTAGACTCTGTGTCTACCACACAGGAGACCTGGGTTTACTTCCCAGACACTTATACAGCTACAGCCACGGAGGCACCAAACATCTGGACTCAGTCTGGTCTTTGGATTCTGTCTCAGTGGCCTAAAGGGAGACTTAATGATCTGGGCAGCCTCCGCTTCTCCAAAAATTCCTGCCCAGGCATATGCGTTGAAAGTCTGGGCGGCCCTGATCCATACACCATGATCTAGGATAGGATGGGCAATTATTTTGGGCAGAGGGCCACTTACCCAGTTTTGGCAAGCTGTTGAGGGCCACATGGGTAGCCCCGCCCCTTGACAGGTGCCCCGCCCCCTGGTCATGATCTTGGGACCAATGTCCCAGGCCCCCTGCCAGCAGGGCCCAGAGTGGGGTGTAGGCTGGCAGGGGTCTGTGAAGCCAAGCTGAGCTGAACCAGCAGGGAAAGGGGGAGAGCTGGCCCAGCTCCACAGAGCCCCTGCCAGCCAGGACCCTTGTAGTCCTGCCATCCTGCTCTGGGCCCCACTGGCACTGGCCCCGGGACACCATTGAGGGCCCCGTGCACCCATTCACTCCCAGTGCCCCCCAGCCCCATGGTACAGATGGGGGGCAGCATGCAGCCCCGACCCCATGCTCGCTGGCAGGGAATGAGCTGGTGTGGAGCGTGGGGAAAAGCGGCCCCTCACCCGCTCCATGGCTGGCACTCCCTGCTGCAACCACTCACAGCCCACACGGGCTGTGAGCAGCTGCAGTGTGGGTCAAGGCTGCGCCACAGCAGCAGCAGCTGCGGCCCTCCCGCTTGCCGCACCGGGCAGTGTTTGCCAACGCCACCTCTGGGCTGCCCAGCATGCAAGCTCTGGGTGGGCAGCAGCAGCAAACGCTGCTCAGCGTGGCAAGCAAGGAGGCCGCAGCTGCTGCTGCCACTGTGCAGCCCCGACGGGCAAGCCTGGAGCTGGCGCAGGGCCCAGGCTGGCTGTGGGGCCGGGTTACAAGTTGGTGCTGAGTGTGGGAAAAGCGGCCTCTTGCCCGCCCCGTGGCTGGCGCCCTGTGCTGCAGCCACTCACAGACCACCTAGGGCTGCTTGTGCCTGCTCAGGACAGCCCCACATGGGCTGCAGCAGGGAGCGCTGGCCACGGGGTGGGCGAGGGGCTGCTTTTCTCCAGGGTTCAACTTTTCCCCGGGCCCTTCCCTCGCCCTCCCCCGCCTTACCTGAGGTTCCAGCACTGGGGCAGCCATGTGGTCCCAGGCCAGAAGCCCCTCCTGGGGCATCCACCTGGCGGGTTGGGGCCAGGCAGGCCCTGCTGTTGCAGGAGCCCACTGGGCTTCCCCTGGGTCATACTGCCCCTGGTTCCTGTCATTTTTGACAGGAACAAAGGACAGATCAATATTAATTTTTTTAATTTTAGGGGCTCCACGGGCCAGATAGAATGGCCTTGGGGGCCAGATCCGACCCACAGGCCATATATTTCCCACCCCTGATCTAGGAGGATCAACAGTTGCCACCAAAATTTAATGGCTGAAGGTTAATCAAACTGTAAAATCAAATTTATTAGGCCAGAAAACACTAAAAAGAGGATATAAGGGAAGGATTTATGGGTATATGTCTGATGAGTGGTATTTATCTGTTTTTGACCTTCCATCTTAAGCAGGAACCCTTGTGGTTAGTGGATATATAATAGCCAGAAATTCTTCACCATATACTCAACTTTTAGTGACGGGTATCAATTATTAAGGGTGAAAGGACTGGGAAGTGCTTATTTTTTCCCAAGGACCTTTTTATCCAAGTGATCCCCAGAGGTGAACTGCCACATAAACTAAGAAAATTTGGGAAACTGAAAGGGGCAGTCAAACTTTCCCACTAAAGACCCAAAAGTGCACTGTGATACTCTGTGGAGGAAGGGAGTCCAACTCCAGGGTGGCTGCATCTACCAACTGTGTTTGTAATGGTACCCTATTCTCACATCAGGACACTCTCTTCAAAAAGCATGTCACAGCTCTAGAGGCACTCTTTGCAAACCCACAACCACTCTTCCAGGAGGTGAACCACAAACATTTTTACCGCTAACAAGTATGAGAAGAGAGAAGTCACACATCCTTTTATGAGCCCATTTCATTCTACTGAGCAACAATTCTGTGCTGTCACGCCTAGGGCAAGGTTTCCAATGAACCCGCACTCCAAGAAGGCTGCCTAGACAGGGCATCAGTATTACCATATTTGTTCCAAGGCCCATGTGAAACTGGTTATTCGTAGCACCGCAGACTAAGCACACGGCAGTCTGGCCCTCAGAATTCCTGAGCCTTAAGAGCTGACTGCAGGGAAGGATGGTCAGCTCTAGATACAAACTCCCTCTCCTGTGGACTGTGGTGTAAATGTTCTACAGATTGAGCGACTGCTAGAAATTATTTTTGGTGGTGTGGTAGTTTGTCTCTGGGGAACTTAGACTTTTGTGGTAATGTGTTTGAGGGCCTTCTGCTGACTGGTATAATGTTTAAACTTTGCCTTCCAGCCTCTGCAGTGGTTTTACTTTGTTGGAAAACCCAAAAACAGTAAGAGCAGAGCCTTCGAAATGCTACATGCATGTCCGGGGAACTGTCCTGTTCTGCCAGCTTTCATTTTCTTTTTGTTAGCAGGCATTCGAGTCTCACTGATGGTGTGCCCCGTTCCTTGCACAGAGCTCTGGGCAATAATAGCAGGACTCTGCTTGGACTGTAGCAACTAGATCTTTGTTAAGAGCATTGCTTATGGCCATGCTATGCACTTGTGCTCAGAGCTCATGTTCTCTGTCCAAGCACGTGGAGCTTCTTGGAAGCTTACTGGCATCACCCTGCAAATTGTCCCTCCTACAACTCTTATTCCAACCTGCAGGTTGTTAAATGCCCACGGTAGTTTTTCTCTTTTTGTAAGAGCTGTAATTTCTTTAGGGCTTATTTCAATTTGGCAGCCTTCAGCATATTACATATAATTTGTAAGCATGCCAGTTCCTGTTCAAAGGTTTCAGTACCCCCCATGATGTCTACTCAGCCCGTTTGTTACACATTATTATGCACTGCGTTGTGGCTGGTCTAGGGGTTAGTTATACAGAGCATGGGTATGGTTCAGTTTGGTTCCCCAGGGAGCTGAGGGTCTGGAGTGGTCCAGTGTCAGAACTGGATTTGGAAGCCGTAGCTGAAGTCGAGACAAGCCAGAGTCAGCCAGAGACAAGGTAAAGTGAGGGTTAACCAGGATTAAAAGTCAAAAGCCAAAGCTGAAGGTCTAATTAGAATCATGAACAGAGAAACAGGATCAGGGATGCCAAGGATCTTACTGGAGTTGGAAGCTGGAGTCAGAGCCAGGAGTCAGGAGTCAAACCAGAAGATCAACAAGGAACTGCATGGAGGGACACCAGCAAGAACTTTTGCCTTTGCCTGGACAAGGGTACTGCAGGCTGGGTCTGGCTTTTAAAGGCTGAAGTGGGCAGGGCTTGCTGCCTGTGGCTTCAGGGGATTGGCTGCCCTGATTGCCTCACTCAGCCCAGCTAGGACCAGGGTGCTGTTATGGGCATGCAGGTAGCACCTGTTCAGGGGATGACTTGCCCTGATCTCTTGATTGGGACTGACTGGGTTTATGGTTCTGACCTGGCCTCACTACAGACACAGCATGCTATACTCCTCACAAGTCTCTCAAACATGGTCAGTGCATTGTAAAAGCCAAATGCCATTAAACTGATACTGCTGTCTTGCAGCAAAAGCATCTACAATTTTGTCTTTTGAATTCATGTCTGGGCAATGACCATTCTTAAGAGCAGTTTGGACAACCAGATTGAATAGCCTCCACAGTAATGGCAAAGAATCCTTTTTAAAGTTGCTCTATTTTCTGTGATTGTATCACAGTCTTCTTCAAAATGATGGTTGAGGACCCAAGAGTGGTTGAAGGTTCACTTATACCTTCCTGATACATTTCCACAAAAGTCTATAAAAATGTTTCTTTTTTTCCAGTTGGTAACCAGTGAGGTGGGTGTTTAATAGGACACTTTCCTTCAGTACCAATTTTATGCAATAGTGGTACGGTGCAACCTGTATTTGTGTTAGACTGGGAGAACAACTCCCAACTTCCAACAAAAAAAAACTAAAACCATTTTGTTGCTCATCTAAATTTCCACCATTTCACTAGAACAAGTCCAATAGAAATTATTCCAGTTCACCTTAAACCACTATTCCTTCTCAGTTGTTTTCTGTACCATTCTGTTAGCATTTATTAGATCCACTGGGCTGCATTTTGTAACTGCAATTGACTCAAATGTCAGAAACATTCAGCAAATGAACTGATTTGCTGTTTTCCACTCCTGCTTCAGATCCACAAGAGCTTTAGCAGCTAGAATTTCCCCAAGAGATAGGGTTTCAAAGCAGGTCTCAGCCACTTCCCGTCTTTCCCCTGCTGGAAAGCTACGATAGCATGTAGCTGCTATTAAGGTTTTTCCCACTAGGGATACATAAAATTGCTCACCAAAAGCTATTTGCTTACAAATCATTTGTTTAATCTGGGTCACAGCGTAAAGAGAATTTCCATCATTTGAATTTATAAATTCCAAGTATTACCATTTTTAGCTAAAATGAAATCCAAGCCAGTTAGTGGCTTCTCCAATTTTCTGTTTAAAATTTCGACAGGTGTTTTGTTTCGAAGCTGTTTCAATGCATTTTGAGCTTGAAACAGCGAAATTGAAACAAAACAAAAGGCTTTGAAATAGCTTCAGAACAAAACAAGGGCACTCAAAACGTTTGGAAAGTTTTGAAATGTTTCAAGGTTCGAAGCCAGGCTTGCTTGCAGCTAAACAGAAAGTAAGGAGAGGGAGGGGGAAAAAGGGGGGAAGAACTGCTTTGACATTGACATGTGTAGCTGGCCAGTGACTGTGATCATTCCCCGAGGTCCCTTCCAATCCCAGTGCTCTGGGGGAGGGACAGAAAAACCGCATAAAAAACATTGTTTGAACTGAGCTTTATCTGTGCCTTTACACTTCCAAGTGATATGAGTTTTGCTCTGAACAATTTGAGGTGCAGTTTCCCAGAAACCCCTGCACCTATCTCCTTGAAACTTGACAAGCTTTGTGGCCTCAGCAGGGGCTACCACCTCTGCTGCCTTTATTTGAATCAGGAAAGAAATGAAAAAGTTATAGGCATTCTTGTGACTCCCCATTATAGCCTATGGGTGAAACATTGAAACGTGTTTCAACAGCAAAACAGTTTCAACGAAACAAAACAAAACAGTGCTTTGAAACAGTGAAATGAAACACTGTCCCTTCAAAATGTCAAAATGGAAGTCGAAACAAAAGGGTGATGTTTTGCACAGCCCTATTGTCCACAACTTCAGGTATCCAGACTTCTTGTTGGAATTCCAATCTTTAAGCCCAATTTTCCATGTGTGTGAAATGGTTTATTTTTGCCAATCACTGTCTCTATTAGAGAACAATTCAGAAGTTTAGTTTTGAATTTTCTATTTCTTAGCAAGTCTAGTCTAATTACTCATACACCATTTTGGACCAGCTCCTATTTATTACATGTCCAATAACCAAACTAACTTTGTGGCTGGTTATCTACCCAGGTCTAAACAAAAACTGCCTAGCTAATCTCTGTGCCTCCAAGATGGGTGTTCCCTCACTTCCCAACCTTGGTAAGGCATTCTCCCTACGTGTTCATGGCACATTTCTGGGCTTCCCTTAGATTTATAACAATCCTTTCTGTGGCTGATTTTTTTTCCAAAGTAACATTTTTTCCTGAACTGTTTCCCCTGATTCTTTGCATTACAATGTTTGTTGCTTAAGAAGCAAATTTAACATTTTTTTCAACCATTCAAAAACATCAGGAACTAGTTAAAATTTTCTACACCCAGACTTCTCTCTTTTCTGTGAGAAAGCTCTGTAACACTATCAGGCTAGGTGACTGGGTGGCTGCTAGAAAGCCCTCTTTTATTCATCTCTCTGTCTGGCCTATGATGATCAACTGAGGCAAACATATCTGAAAAAGGCTTTTCCCCTCAAAAATGGTGTTTTTTTTGTATTGGAAAAATAAAACCTCTCTTCTCTAGGCTTCTGTAGGCTACAAAGGGGTAGAAAACTATTCCAAGTGTCCTATCTTCCTAGGGTGACCATAATAATTTTAGGGAGGTCCAGGACAGGTTAAGGAAGTCAGGAGGGGGCAGAGGGAAGCATGCACCCACATATGCCTCTGCACCCTCCCCCCTGTGCAGATACACAGACATGAACACAACCAGCCCTGATCCTGCAGCTCCCAGGAGCCCTGATGGCAGAGTGGGGCAGGGCAGGATGGTGTGGAGGCTCATAACAGGGCTTCAATTCCCAATGTATAGAAGCTGGACCCAGCTGGGAGCAGTGCTCCTGGGCTCTGCCAGCCCATGCTGTGCAGCGATATGGTGTCACCCCTTTCACAACCAGCAGGTGCCTGGGGCTACCATGCACAGCCTGGGCCTCAGCAGTGGCCACAGTGGCAGGACACAATGCTGCTGGGGGTTGGGAGAGGCACCATGTGACCACACAGTGCAGGCTGGCAGAACCCGGGGGGGCCACACAGGAGCCACTCCCAGCTGGGTCCAGCCACTGTGTGTGGGGGATGGAGCCCAGCCGTGGCCCTCCATGCTGTCATGCTCTATCCTGTTCTGCCATCCCAGAATTCCCTGCACAGGTGCCTGAGCTCCCTCCCCTGGTCCGGCCTGGCCCACCCCACGCCAGCAGAGGAGTGGTGCTCAGCCCAGCCCACACTCCAATTCCAGCCTGCTCAGGAGAAGCCAGGCTGTGCATGTGAAGGTGGGGTGGCCCCAATCTGGGTCTTTTACTTCAATTCTCACCAACCAGATGGGATGGCCTACAAAATCTGGGACTACCCCAGCCAAACCAGGGCTATGGTCACCCGCTAGGGGGCTCTAATCCACCCACCCCATCCTCCAGCACAAGTGGGGCAAGCCCCAAATGGAACTCCCAGGGCCAGCCCACAATTTTTGGGGCCCCCTGCAAGGCATAGCTTTGGGACCCCCTGATGCAAAGAAGGGATCAGCAGTGAGGAGGTCCCCTCTCCCCATGGGAGCTGGGCTTTTGGGGGGTGGGGGGGAGGGCTTCTCCTCCTAGTGCTAGCAGGGGAGGCTAGGTGGACCGTGTTGGGCTGGGGGGCACATGCCCGCCTCTTCTCCCTGCCCCTGCTACGGCCAAATGTACACACACACACACACACCAGACAAGGTTCTTTGGGTAAATCTGATATCTTTCATTAGACCAGCTAAATAGTTGGAAATTTTTTTCTAGCAAGCTTTCAGGTTTAAAACCCTTGGTCAGGCTGAGGAAGCATCTGCAGTTGCTGTGTGCTCTTCCTGGATGGAATGAAGAGTAAAGGAGCCAGAGGCTGGGCTGCATGCAAGCCAGTGAAAATGTAAATTGAGGAGTCAGTGGGTGAGAGCCAGTGGGTTTCATGGACTCAGTCCTTAAACCACTTGTTACCCAAAGAGCGAGTTTTGTCCAAGACACTACAGACTTGCTATGAAAACTTAAAAACATAGACCACCTTCCCAGCAACACCCTCCTAGCTACTGTGGATGTTACCAGCTTATATACCAACATCCCACACCAGGACGGCATCCAAGCCCGCCTTACATGCCTACAAGAGCAAGATGACAACTCTGAGTACAGATCCAAAGATATTACTGACCTTATACACTTCATCCTCACACACAACAATTTCACTTTTAATAACCAACACTTCCTCCAAAATGGCCCCATAGTATGCCAACCATTTTATGAGCCACCTGGAAGAAGAATTCCTCAAAGACTGCACCGTCAAACCCTTGCTATACTTAAGATATATAGATGACATCTTCATCATTTGGACTGAAAACCTGCAATCTCTGATTCAGTTCCATCAGAAATTCAGCAATCATAACCCCTCCATCCGACTATTTGTTGAGTACTCCAGTACCAACATCTCCTTTTTAGACACAATTTTCAGCTTCTAGAATGATAAAATACAGACCACGTTATACAAGAAACCCACAGACCAACATACATATCTGCAATCACCCTAAACACACCAAGAGACCTGTAATATACAGCCAAGGCCTCAGATCCCACCAAATTTGAACTGAGGAGAACACCCAGGATTGCCACCTCACTAATATTAAAAAGGCTTTCACACAAGGACACTCCTCCAGAGAGATAGATGCATATTTGAAAAAGCCGATACCACGTGACAAACTGCTGCAGTGCAGAAGGAAAACCCCCTATGAATCGCACACCGCTGGTGATGACATATCACCCCTTCCTTGAACCTATATGGAAAATCCTCAAACAATTGCAACCCATACTAGAAGGACACCCAATTCTTAAAGAGATCCTCCCAGATCCACCTATCCTAGCCTTCAAACAAGCACTGAACCTCGCTAACCTCATCACCAGAAGCAAATTTCCTATGGCCCAAAACACACCAAATGGATCCAGACTGTGCCATGAAAAGAAATACAAAACCTGCCAACATATCTCCACCATGCCCACAATAACTACACCCCATAACAGAACCATTACCATTCCTGGATCTTACACCTGTACCTCCAGGAATGTTATATATCTCATCCAATGCACCAAATGCCCTGACAGGAGAGACCAAACAACTGCTCACCAGAATGAACACACACACTGGAAATCTATCAAAGGCAAGAATACCCAGCTACCCGTAGGGGCACATTTCTCACAAGAAAACCACTCTCTCTCCAATCTCTGAGTATGAATCCTCAAAGGGAATTCACAAAACACTATTCACAGATGAGCCTACAAACTTCACTTCATCAACCTCCTGGATACAAAAAAGCATGGACTAAACATAGAAGAAGTGCAAAAATCTAGATCGGTTGGTTCCAAAATGATACCTTTTATTAGACCAACTGGGAAATCACAAGAAAATTGTCCTTTGCTGCAAGCTTGCAGGCTCAAAGGCCTTTCATTAAGGTCTGGAAAAAGTATCGATGGTAAAAAGTCCCCATAGGTAGGAAATAAACTTCATTTTTGCACAGAGGGAGCTGGAGGTAGAAAGCTGTCCCTTTGGATCCAGCTCTTTCTTGTGATTTCCCAGTTAATCTAATAAAAGGTATCATTTTGGATCCAAGAGTTCTTGATTTTTGTATTTCTTCTCATCTCAGATCAACATAGCTAGCAAGTACATCCCTGAAACATGGAAGATGCTAAATTTTAGCTGATTTTGGATTTTAAACTTCATTTCAGAACAACAAGAAAGATTTTTTACCTCCCTGCCTGCCATCTGACACCTCAAGGAAAGGAATTTTATCTAATCTACATACCAAAGAGCAACTCAGCACGATTCTCAAAGACACTCCCATGGACCCAGAGGGACAGCTTTCCATCTCCAACTCCCTCTGTGCAAAAATGAAGTTTATTTCCTACATATGGGGACTTTTTACCAGCTATACTTTTCCCCAGAAATGTACAGCACTGGAACTGAATGCATGTCCTTACTCTCTCTGCTGCAGGTATCTGCCTTCTGGGAACTGGACTGAGATCATCAACTCAGAACTAGGCACCATGGTACTAGGCACTATGTTAGCTGCGTGAGGCTTCCAATGACATCCATAAAATGAGTGTTCCATGAATAGACTGAAAAAGGTACACAGAACAAGGCCTGATCCTATCAGGTACAAAGCAGATCCTGTAAATGCTAAGAGTCCTTCAACAAGACATTTTCAATGCTTTGCTGGTTTAGAGTCCAAGATAGCAAAGCGTGTCTTCAAAATGTTATTTTCATATGACTATAGTTGCAATCCCTATTGGCTGTGAAAGCCTCAACCTCATTCTGAAGTTTGCTGATTTTGACTCTTAGTTATAATTTTCTTAAATATCATTTCCCCTAATTTTACTGTCAACATTTTAAGAAGCCTTCTTGCGGCTTTAGGGAGGATATCACATAATTTGTTCGCATTTAAAGAAAGAATTTCATTGTTAAATAATTTTAGTTCTCCACATTCCAAAATGACAAAAACAAGTGAAGTTACATCATTTGAATTATGAAGTGATAATGTCTTCAGTTATGCCCCAATCAGAAGTGTAACAGTTTAAGGCTTATAATAATCATGTTCAAACATATTCAGATTATAATTACTTTTCTTCTGATAATGATAGCCCGTCTGATTGGATGATTACCTATTTGACTTTGATAAGTCTCAGAGGTCAAAGATGGGATAATTACAGACATCTGTTTTCTATGAAAAATAAAATCTTGGAAAATAGTATTTAAAGCGACATCTGCAAATATATGTTTTAGAAAGAATCACGTTGCACATGTGAAAATGATAGGCAAAGAAAAAACTACAGTAATTTTTGGACCACTGAGTTATTACACCTTTTCTGTAAATAATGTACAAGGTTAACCTACTGTTATTCATATATGCATAATTAATCTCAACCAGACCAAAATATATTCTGAGCAAGTGACATTAAGAATAAAAATAATATTCATTAAATGAAAGTTCATGAATCTATGTTCTACAAATCTCTCTCTCTCACACACGGAGGTATGCCTGTGAATTATGAATTGCATTTGTGATAATTTGTTAGCTAGTAAGAACTCTTTCTTAATGAAACAGACCAACAAACCATGCACTCTGCCTCTTTTCTTCCAAGGACAGGAACATACCACAGAGCTTCCAATGCCCTAAACCTCAGGCCATCTCTTTCTAAGAGACTCTCTCTTTCAAATACGGTCTCTTTCAGGCCAAATATGGTCTGCTTTTACACCCTCCACTAGCCACAGGTACATTGCCCAATAAACTATTACAAAGAGGCTCTATACTTTTGGTCTGTCACGGCATTATGAACCACTGGAGAGTATTTTACAGAAGGGGAATATGTACTCACTCTGTCCTACTTTCTCCCAGATACTGAGCCAGAGCCAGCTTTAGGGGAGGGTGACATGGGTGACTGTCCAGGGCACTGTGAACAGGGGTTGCCCAACACACACATACACACACACACCCCAGACAAGAGGAGCAATACTCAACCCAGCCTGCCCCCCAACTCCAGCCACTCCTCAGGAGGAGCTGGGTTGGGCATATGTAGGCAGGGTGGTACCTGCTCCAGTCTGCCCGCCTTGCTCCTGCTTGCAGCGGTGCTGCTGACTTGAGGGGAGGGGTGCCAAAATACAAGTTTGCCCAGGGGAACATTTCTCCAAGGTCAGCTCTGTACTGAGCATCTCCCAGGGTGAGGTTCTATAATTATATGGTACAATACAGGTATAAATGCCTATGCAATACATAAGGCCTAGTAGACAGGTGTATAAAAATGTATTCAGACCAGAGTTCCTTTCGTGGTAATAAAGTTGTTCATTATATGAGACAATAATACAATCAAATATTTCTAACATCCATTCTTTACATTACCTGACTCATGCAAGTGGGTTACTATGGACGTGTTTTGTTTTCCATTCAGCTGTCAACATTTTGGTTCTGACACTGTTTCCTTGGTCACCCTGGACAAGACTCACCACTAGTCATTCAGCTTTCCTTATCCTTTCTGGGTAGGAGCATGCTCCACAGACTAGCACAGCTGCTAACAAAAATAAGAAAACAGAAAAGTCAGAGCAAAGTTGTGTAAAATTTTCAAAAGGACCTTAGTGACTTATACTGCTCTGAAAGTGTGCCTGTGAATGTTTTTATATTTTTGCACAAATGCTTTTGGCAGCAGCAGCAGAATTAATGATGCTATTTTATCAGAAATGTATATATTCCTCCAATGGTTTTTTTCTCTCACAACATCCCTTGGGTATATCAAAATTATAAATGTTATGAGGAGAATATTCAGTTATTGACTAAGGAAAGTAATAGAAGAACCAGAACTGATAATGGCTATACCAAGGACCAATTAATTTCTGAGTCTACAAGGTCTGTGTATTTATATAATTAGGTGTTCCAGGAAGAATTTAAATGGCACATTTAACAGATATAGCAGAAATATTTATCACTTCCGTTCACCACATATTTTGGAGATTATTTCTGTAAAGCTTTCAGAGATGAAATACAGCACCTTGGCCAGGAACTACACTTGATCATAGGCCAAAAAAACCCATGATCATAGCCCAAAAAGGCACAAGACTGGAAGGGACAAGCTTGGGATATCCAGTTCAGTGCCCTAATAATCACATCATACAAGACAATTTCTTTCAGAAACGATCAAGCTCCACCATAAAACTAGTTAGGTTGTTTGCCCTGACTAATCACTCTGGGAGGCTGTTCTAGACCCTCGATTGTTGTAAACTTTCTTGTAATTTCTAGTCTGAATTTATTTACGGCTAGTTTATACCCATTTGTTTTTATGCCAACATTAACATTTAGCTTTTGTTGCACATCTTCTTCCTTGGTGCTTCCCCCAAACTGCAGTTGACAATCATATTCCCTCTCAGCTTTCATTTCGCTACAGTGAACAAGAAAAGCAATTTTAACCTCCTCCCATAAGAAAGACTCACTATTTATCCAGGACCAATCCTTCTAGGACAGATAAACATCAATTAAAAATAAACCCATTAAAATATATTTTTATTTCAAGCATATTTTTATTGAATTAAATATATTTTTCTTCTAAGAAATAAACCTATCAAGTCAAACCTATGATCAAGCCCAAATTTATAATCTATTCAAATACTTGATTTGTTTTAAAAGGCTATTGACCACTAAATGTTGCTGCCAAAATGTTAAAGTCAAACCACTGGATTGATGGGAGTCCCTGGCTAAGCACCTGGAGGCAAAATCATATTTTAACAGCCTACTCCCTCCCCTTTCTCCTCCTCCCCCCCCCCCAAGAGACTATTTTCTTCATTTCAGTATATTTGTCTAGGTCAGTTCAAAGGCTAATTCATTCCAAATTGAGAAGCTGAATGAGAGCTGAAAATGCAGAAAAGGTTGTTTTCTTCCAGTCTGTGAATAAAACACTAGGCATGTATACACGTGCATTAATACGCTTTTCCTAATGTGCATAAAAGTTAGTACCTCCAATGCGAGGTACTAAATAAATGCACATTAGACTGCCCTAATGTGCAGTAGTGCAAGTGCACACTTTTTAGGTGACAATGTGCAGTAGCCTATTTTACTGCACATTAGTGTAATAGAACAGCTTTTTACACTCCACTGCAGTAAAATAGGGTACTGTGCATTAAAGCACACTTGTAGACATGCCCCTGGGTATGAGAGGATAAGTGCTATTAGTGTCAATGTCCTGAAGGACATTGTGACCAAATACAGTCAGTTCAATTCCCAGATATTACTTTATCTGTTCAATAGACTGGTGTTAAATGTAAAACTTGTTTCAATAAACTTACTTTTTATGGATCTGATATATTTCAGGTAGCTTTATTTAATAAAAAAAAATTAAGATGTTGTTTTTCTGAGCTCCAGTTGCACTTCAATTTCTATCCAAAGTTTTATGTAAATCGCAAGTAAAATCTTAATAACCATATTGTAAAAGAAAGAACCAAAATGTTCACTATTTTCTAACATCATAAAAATGTTAAATTTAGAATTTAAATAAATGTATGTTAAACAATATAACTATTTAAATGTGCACAGATATGTCATATTGCAGGAAAAAGCACCAAAGTACCATCATGTTTCAATGGTTATAGGCTTTCCAGCTGAAATTCATGCTTTCAGTCTCAAAATGATATTGTACTTTGTATTAATAGTTTTCATTCTGTTTTTCTACTCCTCTAGGTCATTCAGTTCTTCTTACATGATATTCAAAACCTCCTCTATCCTGACTATACTTCTTAACTTTGCCTCATCAGCAAATTTCATTAGCACCTTCCTACTTTTTGTGCCATAAATTAAAATACTAAATCTATGCCTGGAAAAAGATTTTTTTGTTGTGATTTCTTCATTGGTCTAATAAAAAGTATCATCTCTGAACCAAGAGTTCTAGAGTTTTGCAAATCTATACCTGGGAAATTTTAATGACAAAAATCTATAATGATGAAAGTCCATATTGACATTATACCCTGTCTACAGCAGATTCTTAGCATTTCACTCAGTAGAACCACTTCTACTATTCTTCCCCTGATTATCTTGATCCAAATACACCTTGTTTTATTTATGCTATTCCATCCCCTCCCATTTCTTCACAATTTCCCCTTCATTGGTGCATAATAAACTCATCGCTTTTATTTCTATGTTTCCTGAACACGAAGTACTACTGCAGCAGTGTCAAACATATGGCTCATGAGCCAAATCAGGCACATGGAGCCCCATGATCTGGGCCATGGATTGTTGGCCTGCCCCCATGTGTCAGCCCTGGCTCCATGGACTCCACGTGGTACATGGGTGGGACTCGGGGATGCCCTGCACACAGCACAGGGCGCAGCTCTGGGGGTGTACTGCATGCAGCACCCTGCCAGAACAGCCCTGCATGCTGGCTCCAGGGCTAGTGCAGATTGAGCAATGCCACAGCCAGCACACAGGACTGGACCAGCCCTGAATGCAGCATGCCCCACCACAGTGGCCCCTATGCTGCATGCATTGTGTGCAGCCAGTCCAGCCCGGTGTGCTGCATGCAGCCCATGCTGGCCCCCGGGTTAGTTGTGCACATTGCATGTAGGGCCTGCATACAGTGTGCACTGCCCGTGGTGTGAGAGGTGGACCTGGCACTGAATGCAGCACAAAGAATCTCGGGCACCGGCTGCATGCGGCACCCCAGACCAATCCCCTACGCTCCCTGCAGCACTAGGTCCATCCCGTGTACCACAGGCAACGTCATGTCAGCTCACATGCTGTGTGCGCAGGGAGCCTTGGGCCCTGATGTGCTCTATGTGGCATGTGGGCTAGACCCAGCACTGTGCATGCTGCACAGTGGTTTGGTCCTGATCCAGCCTGTGGACTGGCCCAAAGACCCTTATCCAACCGCAGAGCCAAATGAGTTTGATGCCCCTGTACTACTCAATACTTATGTTCCAACAAGGATCGCTATTCCACCTTGTTATTATCCCTCTCATATCAGGTTCCACATCCTGCAGCAGTAGTTCTAGTTCCTCCACTTTGTTGACCAGAAGGCTCCTTATATTAGCATACAGATGTTCCAGTTGTTTCTCACGAACCTCATCTGATTTCTTAACTGAATTGGGTTCAGCCTATCCAGTAATGGTATTGCTTACCTAACTAGTCCCGTCCTTGATATTAGTACTTTATTTCTCCTTGCTGTCCATTGTCCCATGATTTCTGATATTCCTTTATCCATAGCTGTATCCTCATTTACCCAATTTTTCTCTTTCTTCATATTAAAAACAGGCCTGGAGGTTACAAGCAGAGTCTCTGCACACTACTCAGTTTAAAAAATGTCTCCTTATCAGGCGTGTCCCAGCCTTGATTCCAGAAAATTAGTACCTCTGGTCCTCAGCTGGGTCTAGTTGCCAAGTAGAATGCTACACTTCTTTCCTCCTTCAACAGCTTCTGCAACATGTAAGTTTTAAAGCATGATAATAATAGTTCTGTTTGTTAAGAAAACTTTCTGAATAGTTCCTGTGCCTTATTAATGTATTCTAATGAAGTCTGAGAAATGGAAACCATGAGTGAAATACCAAACTGAAGTCAATGGCAAAACTAAGAGAGGTGCAACCTACTCCTGTTCATTTTCATGGTGCATTGACTCTGAAGCCCTAATAATGCCAGTTGAAATGCCACTGTTGGTAATTATTGTAACAACTGGTAAAGTCTGCATGTGATTATTTTACTCTATAAACTCCATCCTGTTTTGTGAATGCTGTTTTGATTGCAAGACTCAATTGTCTTTACTTTGAAATTGAAGCCTCCAACTTCAGCTGACATATTAGCAGATAACCAAGCAGATGGCTAAAAATGGAGAGCAATCAAGAGTCATTAATTTGCATGGTTTTCCATTCAAATGGGAGAATCCTAGAACATTGTCTGCAGTCCAGGGAAGGCAGTGTTGCCAATCTAGGCTGCAGGTGAACTGTAACCAAGAAATTAATAACCTCACTGGGGATCTGAAGTCAGGCAGGGAAGGGCCACCTCAGAGAAGTGGATGGGAATGTTAATGCTAGGTACACTCTCTCATCAGCTGTTCTGGAAGGATCAGAACGAGAAAAATAAACGTATGCAGGATGAAAAGGAAGAGAAGAGGTACCCCAGACTCTGAAACAACCAGGATGAAAGTCCAATGTGTTTCCAAGTGGTGAGGATCCTGGAGGGAGGATTTATCATGCAGGTTTTAATTTTTTTTAAATGTATTTATTTGCATATTTCTTTTGTTTAGTCTATCATTAAAGTGCAAGTCCTTTACAAAATCCTTCTTTCTCTTGCTTTAATTGTAACACAATCTATATAATAGATCCAAAGGGATCACAGCTTCAGTGGAGCTTTGAGGGCATGCATAAGCTACTGGAGAGAGTTGGAGGTTACCACTAGTTACAAGGTGTAGATCAGGGGTGGGCAAAATATGGGCCACAGGCCAGATGTGACCCACCAACTGATTGGATCTTGTCTATGAGCAGGCAGCTGCAAAAGTCATGGGATCTGGCCCACAGGGAACCAGTGGTACTGGCTGCTGCTATGCAGGTGGATACATCCCAGCCCTGTCTGCAGTTTACACCAGCTTCTGATGTGCACCTGCTGCATTGTGCCATGTAGGCAGGCACATCCCAGCCCCATCTGCAGCTTAAACCAGCTTCTGGCACGTGCCTGCTGCATCATGCCAGGCAGAGTCATAGCCTGGCCCTGTCCTCAGCTTACACTGGTTCCCACCACGTACACTGGAAGCAGCACTGGCCAGGTGCTGGTATCAGCTGTGGGCACTGCTGGCAAGTTCTCACTGGGAATTGGGGCGACTGCCTGGGACCGAAGCTGATGAACTGATGCAGCAACATCAGGGGCAAACCCAGACAGATGCCTTGATCTCCACCCATAGCCTACTAGCAGCATCCACAGCTGATGTCAACCAGCAGGTCCTGCTTTTTCCCAACTTCCAGCAGCAGCTTCTGGTGCATGTGTGGGGGGAGCTGGTGTAAGGTACAGACAGGGTTGGGATGTTGTGGATTGGGGCGCGTGGGGATGGTTTGTTTAGGAAGAGAGAGAGAGACCTGTGCCCCATGAGAGGATTGGGGCATGAGGAGACAGTTTGGGCGGGGAGGGGAAAGAGAGAGAAATGATTTGGGCAGCCCAGGAGCGGTGCTGGTGGCAGCACTGGCAGCGGGGAGGAGCCACAGGGCAGCCCTGGTATGAGCTCTGAGCAGCCACAGAGAGAAGGACTCCAGCAGTGGCAAGAGGGAAGAGGCTGTGCCTACAACCAGGTCCTGTTTTTTTCTGGAGCCCAGCAGCAGCTTCTGCCCGGCTGCAACCACCTCTGCACCTGGGCCACCAAAGTCAAAGCCAAGCAGCAGCTCCAGCCCCTCCTCAGAGTAGAAAGGCAGCTTGGAAGCAGTTCAGTCTGATGAGCTGAGCTGCCCTTGCTGAAGCTACCCTCCTCTCATGCCCATGCATGCCTGCCCACCCATGGCCCCATCCCACATTGTGAGTTTTGGTGAAATCTTGCGGGGAGGGGGGTGCTGACCCAGCCTGTGACAGCTCCACAAAATTCCCTATGTAGCTCACAGGCCCAAATAATTGCCCACCCCATGCCCAATTAGTGGAACTGCAAAGAACCATATCTCAGAAAGAGGTGCTAGATAGATGATATACACCCCAAGGAAGTTCCTCGAGGCCCAGAGCTGGAGATTCTGCCACATACAAACATTCACTTTCTCCTGGGACAATCACTGCACTCCCAGGAGAAACCAAAAATGTATGGATATTCAGAATTTTTCTCCCAGAGCAAAAATACCCACTTCTGGAGAAAAATAATCCATGAACAACCAAAGTTAAATCATTCCAAGGTCAGTTTCTTCTGGGAGAGTGATTGCCTATACATATCCTTTTCTGAAAGAAATCACAACACAGTCCTCTAGCATCCCAAAGTGCTTTGCTTCTACTCTCCCCCTCCCCCCATACCCCAGGAGGTATTGCGTCACTCACTGGACTCTGCTGCTTCAGCCAAGCAGGAAGCAGAACATGCCTCCTTCACAATTCTATATTGTGCTGCAGGGAGACATAGGCTGACTGAGCAGTCTGGGTCAGCCACTGTGTACTGCTGCCATCTGCCTCCAGGCAGACTGAGGGAGTCTGCAGCGAATGCTGAGAGGGGCCCCCTGGCTGCACAGTGTTACCCCTGTAAGCTCTCTACTCTTCAAAGGTTCAGCATTCAAATGTCTGTTCAGGATAAGATTTTCTGTTAGTAGAACAAACTTGGGGGAATTCTTTTAAGATCACTGGAACATGTGTATGCAGCCACTGTCTCTCAGGTATACAGGATTCAGTAGGTGGATAGGGGTGCACCAATAGAGATTTTGGGGGCTGATACCGATAGCCAATATTTAAGGAGGCATATCAGGCAATACCGATTCAATATCCAATACAGCTGCTTCCAGGTGGTAAGTCCGGTGTGGTAGAAGGGGAGGGAAGGGATGTTGGGGGGGACATATCAATGCTCCCTGTGGTGAGGGCAGTTGCATGCAGCACGGGAATTTATCAGCCAAATTATCAGCCCCATAAGGCCAATATCCAATATAGACAATTTTCTTCATATTGGTACCGATCCAGTATCAGACTGATGTATCGGTGCACCTCTACAGGTGGATCCCAAAAACAGCAGTACGGTGAGCCTCCACAGGGAAAACTCAGTTAGGGATATAATTCATTGTGTCAGGAGCTGGATTAGCACAGTATTGTAGGAGCAAAACACAACAGTCTGGTGAGCATCTACCACAGGTAATTCTGCCCGGCATTTAATAGCTATTCACTAAAGATCAATTTAATCTGGACTGAATAAACCCAGCCACAGTTCCTGGTTTTTGGAGCATGGGGATATACTGCAGCCAGCCCCTTCATCTGAACTACAGGTCAACATGGTGGCATTAATGTAAAAAACGCTGATGGTATCTAAAAATGATCAGGCAGATCCAACTTAATCGAGCCATGTAAAATATTGGTGATGTTTTATATTGTTCCACTGTGGTTCATTTTAACCATATTTAACATAATAATATGGTTATTTCAATATAATCAGTCAATTAACATATCAATCTATCCAATGCTCTGATGATATATATAACGTCAGAGTATATATCTCCCAAATACACACTAGAATAAAAAAACCCTGTAAACTCAAATCCATCCTCTAAGCAACCTCTAACCCTGGTTCAATTCCATAGTTACAAAGAACAATCCTCACTACCCAATTAAAAGAAAAATAAGAACCAAACACCGGGATACACACACCCACACCCCTCACACATCTCTCACAGGGTGGCTCTTGCAGCTCATCTTGAAGGTCATGACATCTTGGTTCAAACTTGCATTTACATCCAAATAACTCTTAGTCATAATAGGATAGGCTTCACCTCTGGTCCAAAGTCAGCTGGGCCCACTGTGATGGATGGATGGAACCTTCTCTGTCCAATGTGAAAAGTATTTTTGGTAGTCTAATTTAAAGTGCTATGCTACAATCCTGCAAATTATACTAGACAGCTACCTGTCTAGAAATAAGAGCCATGTCTCTTGGCCAGAAAATGAAATACTTCATTTAAAGAAAACCTAAGAAAAACACCCTCATTAGTTTTAGGTTACCATCTGATGTTCAAACCTAAACATTCCCTTGAAACTGGGAAGAAATTTTATAACAAGCAGAAGTTGGAACAGGAGATGTAACTTAAGAATGTGAACAAAAAAAAAATACCATAAGATGAACACTTGTGTTACAGGACAGTTTAGTGCTAATTGTACCTCAACAACCCCCAGATACCCCAACTGAGATTAGGTGCTGTACAAGCACATAAACTGAGATAGAGCATCTGGAAGGAGATCACCAGCCTAAACCAAAAATTCAATCAGACACCAGTGAAGAGAAAATATAGATTACATATTATTCCAGTCACAGAGAAGGAGAAATGGAAGCACAAAGAAATTAAGAAAGTTGCTCAAGATCACACAAGAAATCTGTTGCAGAGCCAGAAAATGAATTCAGCTCTCCCATGGGCCATCCAGCATACTAACCATTTGAAACCATCCTTACTTTTCCTGCATCCAAGTAAGGTATAGATACAAAGGAGGAATTTTCATCAATGTATCTCCTTTGATAAGCTAAGTAAAGATCCCTAAAGAATACTGATGGTATAAAAAATAGGCACTAAACATCCTAGTAGAGAGCAGCTCTTCTCACCCAGTGAGGTATGACTTTTAGATGGGTCTCAAAAAGCACTTAAGTGAGGTACATTGCAACTACTATGGCCCAGCAGAGGAAGGAAGAAGCAAGATGTTCCCAAATCTAAGCATGCTGATGTTCTCTTGGTTCTCCATAGCACTCTGGAGCCTGCGTCATAGTCTCTGGAGGCAGTACGGCTCTAGGCCAGAATGGGTGAACAGCAAGTGAAAAAAGAGAGAGGTGCCATTAGCTCCAGCCTACAGCAGCTCTGCAGCCAACCCCTGCCCTGTCACCTGTTACTATCCCTGCATCCAAAACCTTCCTGTAACTTATAGCTCTCAGCCCTGGCATGCTGAGTCTGGGGAATACATTTAGTGTAACTTTTGGGGTGTTGCTGTCCCCAAAACAGATGAATTATAGGCATAGACACAACCTCTCAGAGAAGTCAGCAGACTAAGTAAGTAGAAATGGAACGAAACTTTCAGTTTTGTCTTAGTTCAAAAACTAGTTAGGACACACAATCAAAGAACATGATTAACTGGTCAGTTTCCCTCATGGCCAAAAGTTAACAGTGGAGTGCTTCAAGATTCCATGCTGAGTCCCAATTTAGATGTACCTATAAATTATCTGGAAAGGTGATGAGCAGAGAGATAGCAAAATCTTCACATAGTCCAATATTTAAATTACTCAGCTTAGTCAAAACTAGAGAGGATTGTGAGTTCCTTCATAGTCTTAACCAAACTAGGTGAGTAACCAGGTTTTAATGTTGATCCATACTAAGCGATACACATAGGGAAACATTTTTATAACGTTTTTATGTTTATAAAGCTTCCAGGTTCCAAATGAAATGTATCATCCCTGATTAAAGATAGACTGTGGTCAAAAAAAACAACAGGATATTAGGGTGCATAAGGAATGACTTGGTGAATGGACAGTATTATATATAGTTCCTTTATATAAATCAACAGTGTGGCCTGATCAGGAGTACTGTGTTCAGTACAGAGATGGTTCAGAGAAGTGCTACTGGAATGCTTAGAGGTATTGAAAAGCTCTTATAAACAAGACCTTCAAAAAACTGGAATTGCCTGTCTTAAAAAGGGATGAATGAGGTCTGATGATAAAAAAAAATACTGTGTGGTAAAGAAGAGGAGCTTTTCTTCTCGCTGTCTTATAACATTAGAAGAAGGGGTGGTTAAATTCAAAACTGCTAGAAGGAAATACGGCCCTTCCCTCCCCCCACCAAAAAAAAAATAGTGGTTTAATTGTTGAACTTGTTCCCAAAGGAAGTTGTTGAAGCCAATAATTTAGTAAGCTTCAAAAAAGAAATTGAGATTTTTAAAGAAAAACATAACTATAATACCAGAATTATAATTGTTATTGTTAATGAAAATTCTGAAAAGAATATTAATTTTTTTTTCAGAGTTTAAGATAATATCTACTTATTTAAATTAAGATGAGACCTTATGTTTGAGATGGATAATCCCACAATTTGCTGTCTGTTGATTTTATACTACCTATAAGCATCTTGTGCTGGCCACCCTGAGATTAGCTCCTGGACAAGTGGACTTTGAGTATGATGGGACTTCTTATATTTTAGAAAGGAAAGTTACCCAGAAAGGCACAGCATAACATACTTGTTGTAATATTAGCAAGTAGATAAGGGAGAAATAGAAGTGTTGCACAGAGAAATACAACCAAGCACAGGGGCAAGAAAAAGACTTACAGGTATCTGGATTGAATCTTGAATATGACAAGATCGAATGGTCACAACCTGCTCCGTGACCGTTTCAGGCTGGATATAAGAAAGAACTTATTTACAGTCCGAGCTCCCAAGGTCTAGGATAGCCTGCCATCGGAGGTAGTTCAAGCACCTACACTGAACGCCTTCAAGAGAAATTTGGACGTTTATCTTGCTGGGATCCTATGACCCCAGCTGACTTCCTGCCTTTTAGGCAGGGTGATGGACTCGATGATCTTCCGAGGTCCCTTCCAGCCCTACTGTCTATGAATCTATAAGCCTGTATGTGACACCTGCTAAGGTGAAGATGGTACAAGAATCTGAGGGAAAGACTTTAAACAGCCCAGTCCACAGAAGGAAAATCAATACTATTAGAGCTTGTACTTCTATGCTTTTGTAGAAGCCCCTCTTGTATCAATGTTAAGTCAGTCTCTACTTGGCTTCCTTGTCCATTCTCCTTCCTTGCTCATGCGCCATGCCTTTGAAGTTAGAAAAGAAAACAAAGGAAGAGAATTAGGTATTGGGAGGTGAGATCAGTTATTTAACCAGTCTCCAGGTAATGTTACTGGGCCTCTTCATAGGGCTCCTCTTCCCCTACACCCTGTGCTTACCATACACTAGATGTTCTGGGCACAGGCTCTCCTTGGCTTCACTCTCAAACACTCGAAACTACTGGTGGAGAGCAATTTCACACTCTCTTAGATGTCAACTCATTCAAATGGTCTCAATTCCACAGTCTTTCCCAGACTCAGTCCCTAGAAGTCCATGGTAATTCCCCTTATGGGATTCAGCCTGTCTTCCCCCAAATGCTACTTGGTTCTGGCTCAGGCCTGACTCAGGCTCTCATTCCAGTCTATAATCAGTGGTAGCAGCTCATCCAATTACTATAGTCTTTTATCCGCAAGTCCTTGCCACCTCCCACTATAACATTCAGGGGCTCTGTTTGCCATTCATCATTCCCCGGATGCTAAGAGTTCCCCTTTTCCTTGATTAAATCTCCCTAGTACTAATCTCAAGCATGCCTCACCAGGCAAGGGGATGTTTACTCTGAGATCACTCAGTCCGCTGATCTCCTAATCTTCCTTCCCTCTTTTAGGTTAAGTAAATGATGCAAAATCTACTCACCTGATTGCCTCTCTCACCCCGAGCTAGAGACTCTTGCATTACTTCATCATTTGAAGTAAGTGGTTCTTGTTTTCCTGTCCTGAATTCATCCATTTTCCAAACAGCCCAGGCATCCCAGTTGATTCCTGCCTTCCAGGCAGTATTTCTGAGCCAATATGCTCGCATACTTCCCCTCTCCAGGGCAACTGGTCCTTCTGACCCACTCTGCTTTTAACTTCTGGGTTCTCTCCTGAAACCAATGGGAGCCAGCACTTCTTCCACATGTCTCTCTGCTGCTGCCTGAATAGGAAATCCATCTTGCAGCGCATACCATCTTGTTCCTTTAAGTGATTTGTCAGTTACCAGGAAGTTTTCCTTTTTTTGGCTTGTGTCTGGGGAAACTTTCTTAATCATAACAGGCACCAAGGTGGGTGCCCTGTTATAGTCTTCAACTGGGAGTTCAGCTGCCCTTTCTCTTACGTACATATTTTTTTTACCTTTTCTCCTTCCTGCTCTAAGTGGAGCTCCTTGCTTCTTCTGACTGTGGAAATTAAACTATGGGGAGCAGACAGTAGGGGAAATAGGTTAGATACCTTAGGAGGAAAAAGGGACCTTGCCCCTCATAAGTAAAACAGAACTATGTTTAAAAATACTCTCTTCTCTGTGAGGAGAGGAAGTGCCCTTCTCTCCTAAATGTTTTCCCCTGTGCAAAGATTGAAACAAAAAGGCTCTGCCCACTTAACCCTTTCTGGTATTAACGGAATTAATAAAACATTTGAAAAAAACTACCCTGGGGCTTCTTGAAAGTATGCAGACATTGAGACAAAATCTGGAATTTCTTCTAAAAGGAGCAGATCGTAATGCAAATCATAACATATAATTCCACTAACCTTAATATTCTTGTGCCAAACAATTTAGGAAATAAATCAGAACAATTACTTCTCATTGGCCTGGCATGCCCACATTTACAGAATGAGATCCAATACGGCAATGTTCCCTGGCAGGCAGGGGTATTTAAAGGGGTTAAAAAGAAAAAAGAAAGAAAGAAAGAAAAGAGAAACAAACAAACAATTGATTTTATTTTTGTGTCTTACTAATATTTATTCTTAATAAAGTCTTGATCCTGCTCCCATAAAAGTCAGTTTAAAAACCTTCAATAACTTCAATGGTGCAGAATGAACCTGCAAGTGATAATAGGACATTACTACAGCTAATCATAAGTCAACTCTTCATATTATATATATATATATATATAGACAATCCCTTGCAGTTGAGGAAGATTGTCTTCCATTATTATTTTATCTGTGGGTCTGAAGATGGCTGATGAGGTCAATCCAGAATTGACAGACTGTTGCAACTTGGGCATGTGTCTCTGTGGGTGGTTCTGGGGGTGCAGACAGAAGTGGCAATTTTTGCCTAATCTGGCCACAGAAAGTGGTACATAGCCATAACTAAACACAAGTGCATGGCTGCAGACAGCTTAAAAATGGCTGATTGGATGAATATCTGATACCTCATGGCATAAGGAGTCAGATGAAGATGTTTCAAAACAGCATTCTCTGTAACTTCTGTCTGCGTTTCCTCCCAGCCTTGAGCTGTTTTCAGAATGGGGAGGGGGGGAAAGGGAGCAGAGGAAGTTTGGTCTGGGGTTTTTTAGCCCCTGTTGGAGGGCAGGGTGGGTGAATTAGAGCCCCTCCCTCCCCCAAGCGGGGGGAGGTGGGGCTCCAGTTTACCCACTCCACCCTCCAGCACTGGCTGGGGACCCTTAGAATGAGCTTCCTCTGCTCCCTTTCCCCCCTCCCATTCTGAAAACTTTGCAGCCTCACAGGGAGGAGGGGCTGTTGCTAGTGGAAACCAGCTGCACTAGATTCCCCTGTCCCGAAACCAACAGTGAACCTCTGTTTGGTCCAGGGGATCATTGTAACTCAGAATTCTTCCTGCAAAGCATTCTCAGTTACAGCAGGGAGCTCCTAGTACTAATCTTGAGCATGCCTCACCAGGCAAGGGGATGTTTACTCTGAGATCACTCAGTCCACTGATCTCCTAATCTTCCTTCCCTTTTAGGTTAAGTAAATGATGAAAAATCTACTCACCTGATTGCCTCTCTCACCCTGAGCTAGAGACTCTTGCATTACTTCATCATTTGAAGTAAGAAGTACTTCTTTCTGCATCCTGTATTTTTTATTTGGTTTGCAACCAGCTGTTTCTGCCACTCCCGCTTTTCCATCTCCGGTTGTCATCATACAGTTTCAAAGTACTGAGATCCTTGAAGTAAACCCTTCCTCTATTTGGGGCAGTTGTGGGCGATAGTCTCCCATGAGTTGATGCCCATGATGATGAATTACATTTTTTCAAGTTGGCCTTGAGGACGTCCTTGAAGCACTTTCTCTGTCCTCCTTTTGAGCATACACTTTGACTGAGATGGGAAAATAAAACTTGCTTCAGGAGTCTGCAGTTGGACATCTGGATGACGTAGCTGCCCAGTGAAGTTGATGTTGGATGATCATTACCTCAATGCTCATGGTGTTTGTTTACAAGACATTAATTTTGGTTCATTTGTCTTCCCACTGTATTGAAAGGATCTTTCACAGGCAGTGTTGACAATACTTCTCCGGAGACTTGAAATTATCCTGGACATTGTCCATATCTCAGCTCCACACAGAAAGGTGGGGATCACAATTTCTTGCTAAATCGTGAGCTTGGTTTCAGATATGATGTCACAATCTTCAATACCTGTTTCCTCAGGTGTCTGAAGGCTGCACTTGCACTTCTAAGGCAATCTTAGATTTCTTTGTTTATATCATCTTTCTGTGAGAGATGGCTTCTGAGGTATGCAAATACTCAACATTCTCCAAAGTTTCTCTGTAAATCTGAATTACCCAAGCTGGAAACTGCTTACTAAGAGCTTGTTGATACAGGGCATTCATTTTCTGAATGCTAAGCATCAGTTCCATTTTCTTGTATGCCTTGGTAAAGATGTTGACAATTACGTGAAGGTCTGCGTCCGAGTGAGCACATACTACAACATCATCACTATACTGGAGTTTGATGATTGAGGTTGGGGTGGTCTTGGTTTTAGCTTAATGAACACACACAAAATACTCTTGGAGCTCCATAATGTATTGCTGTTGAAGAAAACCATGCTGATTCACTGTTTTAAAAATGGCCTTAGCCAATAGGCCATCCCCTGATGAGTACTGGAAGAGAAGATGGTTGAGGTGCCTCTGATGAGCTCCTTTTACTGTTTATTTCTCTTTTAAACAATATGTTTTCCCCTCACGCCCATTTCAGACATAAGACAACACACCTTACAGTGGGTTAAAATGTATTCAATGGAAGATGCACTTGTGAAACAGATTTTGACCCTGTTTTTCATCCAACAAGAATGCCATTATCAGACCCTTCAGCAGGTCTTTTCCTTGTTGCCAGACAAATCTTGCTATAATGAAAACAATACAAAAATTAGGTTCCTGCACTTGGTGTGCTTTTATTAATACAGAAAAATCATATACTTGCTCCAATAAAAGATATCAACAAACAACTGTTACTTCTTGCATATTTCCTGGACCACTGTGGCTACAACAACCTTCCAATTCTACCACATCAAAGCCAAGGGGCATTCTGCAGGCAATGTAGTAAATGGGTATAACAGGACACAGGATTTCTCCATCCAAAACCATGTGGGATCTGGGATTCCACTACAGTCACTAAAAGCCAGAGAACTAATATGGTTTGGGATGCAGGTAAAGCAGGGAGACAACGGTAGCCAGTGTCCTGCTGCTGCAACAGTTGTTAAAATATGTTTAAGAGATCCAAGGAATAGGATCTCAGGAAGAGGATATCACTTCAGGAAGGGGGGGGGAGGGGGGCATTTCTTTATAATCGCTTTTGTAGCTTGGGAATAAAAGAGCGTTTTTTTCTCTGACAGTGCTAATTGATCAATTTGGGACATTCTGTAAGAAAGTTCTTGAAAAGATTTGCATTCTATAGTCATCCAAGCCAAATAACACTACAGCGTCAACAGCAGCATCTGGCTCGAATGAATGGAATTAAAAGAGCACAATTTTTGCAACTGATTTTTTTGCTGGGAGTCCAAGAATTTAGACTACCCTTGTGCTGATGTCACAGTTGGTAAGGCAAGGTGGCAGGAATGTTGGGGAGAATGACTAAGTACTGGTGTCAAAACTGTTTGAGTAGAGCTGGCAGTTTGTGGCAATCAACATACAGTAGCTTAGTAGATCCTTGGCAGGGAAAACTCATAGCAGCACAGCAGTGTCACTGAGTAGACAAAGCCATTTTTCATTTCCATCCTCCTCAGTTTCTTTAATGGCGCACATCATTCTTTCACTCTTCTTCTTCCTCATCCATAACACTGTGCTCTCTAATCACAAGCTATACTGATCCCAACTAGGAGCAATACTCTTGCCTCCACATGTTACAAATTTCTCATTGCTTCCAACTGCACTTTTCTCAAGCAGTTTTGTTCCCCTGTGTGCCTGCAGACCAGATCCCTTCAAATTGCCCTCCTGAGTCAGTAGGCTCTTTCTGTGTGACCACAGTTCTTGTGAAGAAAGGACTGAGTTTCAGCATTCAGTGCAGAAAGCTCCCTATTGAAAATGGCATTTCTGCCCGTAGCAGTGGTCAAAACAGCATGGTTCATTTCTCTAGAGTCTTAAACCCTTTGGGAAGGAATTCTGAACAAAACTTACAAATGATAAGTTCACTATTAGGTTGGCAAAAACTGACAGAGACAATTTGTTCCTGGACACATGAAGGAGAGAGACTTTCTAGTTTGAAAGCAAGGAGGCCACCCCTACTAAATCTGGGGTTTAACTCCAAGTACAAAAAAGGTGACAGAATTATGTCAGTTCTGCTGGAAAAACTAGTTTCAGAGAGATCCTGTTTCTAGGAGCTATATGGGCATAAGAGAGTGAAGTAGGCCTGTTTCCTAATCCTGGAACAAGTTTCAAAGGAACTCAGCAAACTCGATGGTCATTTAACTGAGGAATATCCTACTACTTGTTTTTGGCTCTAACAGCACTGAATGGAATAAACTATTTACTGTAGTGAAAATTACTCAGTTACTCCAAATTACAGTATCTCCCAGTGATTGGCAATTAAAGCCACTCATTACTTCTTAACAAGCAATTAAACAGCATCAAATCTAGCCTTAATGGTAAGTAAATGGTTACTACATTGCTGTCAGTGCCACTGGGGGCTGGTGAAAATGTGTAACCAGTCAATAGGCCTTACTAAATAATTTAAATCCAGCAAGCCGCTATGCTGCTGCTTGACACAGTGGTTGATTTATTGAGGGCTGGAGCCCCCAATGCATCTCATGTTTTCATTTGGATCATCATGAGAATCACCTCCTGTAAGGCTGAATACATGGTACTGCTGCAAGATTTCAGGCTCAAGCCTGCAGATTTATATGCCTATTGAGAATTAGGAGTACAGAAAGTCTGTGAGTTTGATCCAGTAGTCAGATCCATGAGACAGACTCTGGCAGCTGCAGGAGCCTTGTAGCAGTCTGCATCCACAGAATCAGGCCTTGTTAAAACTCATTTCTCTTTTTTTGTTTACCTTTTCCCACCCCCCACATTTCAAATTGAAGTTCATTATAGAAATAGCTTGTCCAGACCCAACTGACTATGGATCTGTGATGTATATGATAAAATAAGCTATTGTTTAGATCTTGCTTATTCATATATTCATAGGCTCATAGACTGTTAGGGGCTGGAAGGGACTTTGTAGATCATAGGGTCCAGCCCCCCTGGGCTAGGCAGGAAGACAACTGGGGTTAAGCGACTCCGGCAAGGTGCCTGTCTAGTCTCCTCTTGAAAACCTCCAGGGTAGGTGACTGCACCACCTCTGGAGGGAGTTTATTCCACAGCCTGGACACTAACTGTGAAGGAGTTTTTCCTGGTATTAAGCCTGAAGCGGCCTTCCAGGAGTTTGTATCTATTGGTCCTGGTCTTCCCCGGGGGTGCCCTAGTGAAAAGTTGTTCACTGAGCTCCTGATACTTCTGTACAATATTTCTAATATGGCCTTTTCTGTCCACTCACGCAGCTACACCTCTCATTAGGCTCTGCCAATTAGTGCAACTTCTTTCTTTACAGCCTTGACAAAATGCAATCTAGGTCCACTACTAGCCATTCTGAATACTATTGCAAAGATAATTTTTCCTGACTGTTCTTTTGACCATGTGTGGCAGACTATATGGTTTTGTTGGAAACTTTCTCTTATACTAGCTAGTACAAGAGGAAAGAAGGTGCTAACTGACTGACAGAAGAACCAGGCTGCATGATCTATTAGAAGGGAATGGACCATCAACCAAACAATGAATCAACCTGCAGATTTTGCCACACCAAACCCATGCACCTGAAGAGACTCCCTGGGCACTGACAGAAGTGACATTTGTCAGGCAATCTTGATTTGTCACACTTCCCTGAGAGAAGTGCATGGCTACAGAGCACTTTAAAAGTGCCTGATCACATGACAAATTAACCCTCATTACATGAGGGTTCAGGTTCAAAGCAGAGTGCCTTCATTAACTTCTGCCTAATCAGAGCTGGGCTGATGCAGCCCAGCTCTGCTCCTGGTGCTGTCTGCATGATGGGAGGGTGAAAAGGGAGAGAATAGAGCTCCAGGCTGGGGTTGGCCCAGCCTGCCCTGGAGGGGAGGCGGGTGATTTCAAGATGGGGGACTCCAATCCACCCCCTTCCTGCAGAAGCTGGGCCAACCCCAGCCCGGATCTCCATCCACTCCCTTCTCCCCATCCCTTCATGCAGACCGCACCAGAGCTAGGAGCAGGAGACAAGGCTAGGGGAAAAGGCTGCAGGCTCACAGCTCCTCTTGGTTCAGCTCCAAAGTGGAATTTGATCCTGCACCCCTCCGAGCCACCAGCAAATGCCTATTAGGTTGGGGAGTCACTGTAACTCATGGTGCTTTTTGTGAAGCGCATGAATGACCTGTGCCCCTGGCAGCTGGGGGGCATGGCAGCGGCGGGAGCATGGTGGCAGTGGTAAGCCGTGCCGTGAGCTCCCACAGATACCACCAGTGGTGTTGGTGGCAGGGGGTGGGGTGGTGAGCAACCACCTCCTGCAGGGGTGCACATGCACCCCCTATGCATCACCAGTGGTGAAGCACCATGAGTTACAGTGGGGAACTGCATGTCTATCAATGCCCCCTGTTATTTCTGGAATCAGGGAGGCACTTGAGAGGGCTTGAGAGAAGGCCCTGGAGGAACCTAGGAAGTTTTCTGAGAGAGGAGAGACAGGGTTATTTTTCCTGACAAAGACTACTTGGGTTTGGAGTAGAAAGACTTTGCTTGACGTGTGGTATTCCTATGAACTGATAAAAGTTGTTTTATTCTATAAAAAGCTGCCTGCTTTGCTGCACTATACAAGGCTGGGGGTGTTCCAACCAAGTGCTCCCCTTGGGAATCCATGACACTATGTTACCACTCTCCTTGAATCCTTCCCCTGGCTCCTCCTTTTTCCATTGCAAACATAAGCTACATGTTTTCACTTCCAAGGCATTTCACAGCCCACCTTATCTATTATTTCTCAGGAGCTATTAAGGTCACAGCCCCTGGTTTGAATCTACCCAGGATAATATCCTTCATTGCTCATTTGGCACATTTCAAACAACAAGCACCTTCCTGCTTTCTCCCATGGTGGTCCTCAAGCTCACTAAACTGATATTATCCTCCTTCAAAGTTCTCCTAAAAGCCCATTTTCTGTGATGCAAGAGCTAAGTAGAGAATACTGCCTATCACAATTACTAAAATTCCCATGGGTGGAGATCGGTGATAATTATACTGTTTAAATGGAAGGGGAAGGGCTTATTGACTGCATGCCTGCTGATTTGTTGCACCTGATTCATCTATCTGCTTCTATCCCATATACAGTAAAATTAAACCACTGAAACAGCCCCGTTTCATTCAAGGGTAAGATGCCATTTTAACTTTTACTTATGATAGGATAGGAGTGGATATATAATCCAGCTTTTAAATTCCCCACCTACTTCTCTTAAAACAGTGTAATTATTCATAAGCCCATGCCCATTTCCCCTTTTTCATACCCCATTAGCATACCTGTTGTTCTGGTCTTATACTTAGATTGCAAACTCTGAGACAGGGACTCTCTTTTTATGTGTTTTTACAGGGCCTAACACGATATGGTTCTGTTCTATAACTAAGACTCCTATGCACTACAGATACAGATAAGTAACAATAACAAATTTGCATAAGTTCACAGTTTCTTTGAGAGAATTAGAGAAAATCAGAACCATATTTCAACTCATAAAAAGAAGACGACCAAAACATCTTATGCTGTTTTGATCCTGTGCCATTTTATAAGGTTATAATTACATTTCAGATGGTGTTTGGCAAACATTAATTTTCACCAAAATGTAAATGACAAACCATTTTCAGAAGTATGGACATAGGAAAAACACAACCCAGAGTGGGCAAATATTTGTTAGGGGGTTGTATGATGTTTTGTATATGTGAACTTGCTATTACACTGACCCATAGTTTAAATCTTATCAAGGCAAATTTCACTGAAGATCACATTAAGGTAGAGAGAAACCCATGAAAAGAATGTGTTTTTAACTGAAACACTGAAACTCTCAAATATTGGAGATAAGGCCCTCACTTACCTGTTCACAGTACTTTTCATTATGCTTTGTTCCACATGAATGAATTTAATAACATCACAGAAGTTAGAAAGGAAAAGACACAATTGTTCAGCCAAGCTGCCTGTTCCCAAATAAAATTCCGACTATATTACATATTTCCTAGAATTTTGCCTTGCCCAGTTTTTAAAGTCCCATCTCACTGAGATTTCATTGCACACTTTGGGACACTCTTTTACACTCTGATACATATCTTTACAGGAGCTTTTGCCTAAGTTCCACCACTATATGATTCCTCTTCATCCTTGGCCTTTACATCACCCAAATATTCACTATTGCTTTGATTTTTCCCTGCCAGCCTACACCAGAGCACAGTTCTTTTATCCTTGTTGATACCAAGTCCTGAGAGGTAGTGTATCCTAATGGGTAGAGCACTGACCTTGGATATAGGAGAGTTAGGTTCTATTCCCAGATCTTCCATTGACCTCCTGAATGACAGTGAGACAATCTCTTCCATTCCCTGGAAAACAGTGATGAAGCTGACTTCTTTTGTAAGGCCAGGATCTTATAGATTCATAGATAGTAGAGTTGGAAGGGACCACAATGGATCATTGTGTCCGACTCTCTGCCCCGGCAGGAAAGAGGACCGAGGTCAGATGGCCTCAGCCAGGTGACTATCTAGCCTCTTCTTGAAGACCTCCAAGCTAGGTGATAGCACCACCTCTCTTGGAAGCCCATTCCAGATCCTGGCCACCCTTACTGTGAAAAATTTCGTCCTAATATCTAACCTAAATCCACTCTCAACTAGTTTACACCCGTTATTCCTAGTCACTCCCTGGGGCACCTTAGTAAACAGCGCTTCCCCTATTCCCCGTTGACCTCCCCTAATAAATTTATAGGTGGCTACAAGATCTCCCTTCAGCCATCTCTTGTGAAGGCTGAAGAGATTCAGCTCTCTCAACCTCCCCCCATAGGGTCTATCACGAAGGCCACTAATCATGCGAGTGGCCCTCCTCTGGACCCTCTCGAGATTCCCCGCGTCCCTCTTGAAGTGCGGCGCCCAAAACTGGACACAGTACTCCAACTGCGGTCTGACCAGTGCCGCATAGAGGGGGAGCATCACCTCCTTTGACCTATTAGTCATGCACCTGCTAATACACAACAAGGTGCAATTGGCCTTGTTGATGGCCTCCCCAGGTGGAGTACCTTACATTTATCTTTATTAAATTGCATCCTATTTCTCTCTGCCCATTGATCCATCCTGTCCAGGTCGGCCTGAATCTGCTCCCTGCCCTCCGGTGTACTAACTTTGCCCCATAACTTGGTATCATTAGCGAACTTGGAGAGGGTGCTCTCCATGCCTCGTCCAAATCGCTGATGAAGATATTGAATAATATCGGTCCGAGGACCGAACCCTATGGGACCCCACTGCCCACCTCCCTCCAGGCCGAGAAGGAACCATCCACCACCACTCTCTGGGTGCGGTCCCTAAGCTAGTTGACCACCCACCTGACTGTGTAGGCATCCACTCCATAGTCTGCTAGCTTCCCAATGAGGATAGGGTGCGAAACTGTGTCAAAGGCACAGTTTTGGTGCTAATCTTTTATTAAACTAACTGTATAGTTGGGAGAGATGTTAGACAACCTTCTTTACCCTAGCATCAGGTACCACATCTGGCCCTTTTCTCTTTTTTCTCTCTTTCCTGTATAGACTGTACTCATCTATATTGAAGATATGAGCAGTATTGTGCCAGGTTTCATTTCTTCCCAAAATAAAGTAATCATCATCACTTAATGCTTCCTCGTTCTTCTTGCTTGTTTCCTATGCTCCTAAAATTTGCACACAAACATTTTATGTTCTTAACAGTCTCCCTTTTCATCCTGTTGTTTGAGATTAGCTCTATTTTCTGCCTACACTCTATGTGTACATTCCTAATAGACCAAGTACCGGAAAGATCTCTGGCATGATCAGATCTATCCTCCCACCCCCACATTCCATTTCTCTCTGACACTGTTTTGATACTATAAGATTTTCCTCTGCCACTGGTGTTTGTTTTCACATGAACTATACAGTGGAAATGTCTGGCAATCTTCAGATTACCCTTCTCTCTCATTTTGATATTTAGCTAAATTAGAAAGCTTGGCTTTGCATTAGCTAGAGAGGATGATCAGCCAGGACACTGTGATACTTCTAGTCTGATCTTCATCAGACCAGAAGACACTCAGTTTACTGTGCTTTTTTATCTTCAGCAACAGAGGTATGGCACAGAACATGTACTCAACCCTCCAAAGTAATGTTCTGCACAGTGACATTTGAGTTCATAAGTAGCACTAATATTTTCTCCAAAAGATGTTGTGAGCTTCAGCTGCTTTATTATGTGTAATGCCAACCTATTGAATCTTCATAGTAGTTCTATGGAGGTGAGAAAGGGGAAGCTTCCTCTAGTACCATGAGGGCTATATAAAAATTGTGTAAAAACAATGGCACCCAGGAGACATGTGAATTATTCATCCCAGCATTTAATAAATGGCCACATGCTTAAGCTAACGGAAAATAACTGTGGGGATTGCCTCAAGCCTGTACTACAGAGAAAGAGATCTGCATTCAGTGTATAGATAGATACCACTGAACAATGCTGACCTATTTCCACATCTTATACCCTTATGAAGAACCTGGATACACGGACTAGCTACTGAATGCTGATTTGTCTCAGTATATATGGCATCTTTGGGACCACTACATTACTTTCACTGAATAATCCATGTTGCTAATGTCAAAGCTAGCATATCACCTGCATGTTTTAAGGAAGGCTACTTAATGGCACTGGTGCACTACAGAAAATAATTAATCCCCACCCTTTTACATAAAGACCCAACCTTTTTTTTCTGTCTACTTCCAACTATTGTTATATCAACAATAGCTACATTTTAGTCATCATGCTTGTTACTTAGCTTCTTGAAGATCTTAATTCCCATTATTTATTCATCTCTCCTAAGGCATAACTTTTCAAATTTACATGTGTTGTTGAAACCTTAATTACCTGCTTAGTTGAGCCACACTGCACAAAGATTAGAGATCTAAGTTAGAGATAATTTAGAGGTATTGAAGTAGAAATATAAATGTATTCTTAAAGCCCACTCAAAACAGCAAGTTCTAGATTTATATCAGAAGAATGTTCAACTAAAACAAAGGGAAA
>NW_005842424.1:270680-275434 GCF_000455745.1 Alligator sinensis
AAGAGGTGTGAAATAAAATTAGCAAAAGAAAAACAAATCCAAAATAGTTAATACTAGAAAAAGCAAACAGAATTAAACATGTTAAGGTCTAACCTCTTTGCCTTTGGATAAGTGTGAATCTAGTATTTGATTTTATTACTACTAGAAGCAAGACAAGAATTACTTTCAAAACCAAGAGTTTTTATTGATTTGTTTAGCAGAATTTTCCCTTTAGTCAGACATATTTTATACAATAACATTTCCTTCAAATAGCACTGGCTTCAGTTGACTATTTTTAATGATACTTAAAAAGCACAAGCTTTCAGAAAACATTGTATCATGACTAATTTCCATTGGTGTCATTATTTCAGGATACAGATTTTAAAAATAAACCTTCCTATTTGTTGGTGATAAACATATTTAAAAAACATTCATATAATGTTTTACATTCCAAAAGACCTTGCTAAGTATGGACCAGTTTTACTCTAAAGAGCCAGCGTATAATTTTCACTCTAGTTCTATAGATCAGTCAAAATACAGTAAAAATGATTTTTTGGAAGGGACTGTGGAATACTGTACTAAAAATCTCTCTCACTCTCTCTCCCACACGTACACCCAAAATAATAATTTCACCTATGCTCACAGAGTTCAAGCCACTTCTAGAATAAAATGTAATAAAAACAGTATGCAACCACATAACAGGCCTGATTCTCTATCAAATCAACAGGAGAGACCTTTACACCTACTATGCTTAGATGCAAGTCATAATACAAAGTGCAAGGCAGTGGAGAATTGATGTGGGAAGTTGGATAGGCCAAAAACACAAGTAATCAAAATCCATCAGGACTTTAAACTAAAAAGTCCCATCCAAAAGTGACATCACCAGCAGCACCACACAACAAAACATGTATACTGTACTCTTGGTTCTTCACTTAAAAAGGGGTTACTTTTACTGTATAAACCATCTTCACCTATTTTTAATAGCAGTGTCCACGATGGGCCACTAGTTGCATCACACAGTGGCCATTCATATATGCAACATATATTTTAAAATCTCTTGGCTCTTTCTTCATTTTTTAGGTGGAGAAGATCATTTTAATCTGTGTACACAGAAGAAATAGATTAAAAATCTCCAGAAAGCATTCTTTACAAATCAAACAAAATAGCTGTAGAGATCTGGTTTCCGTATGCATACAAAGTATACAATACACAGAGCATGAATAATTAGCATTAATGAATGTCAACCTCATCAACAGTGCTGGCTGTTGATTTAGAACATTGCTGGAGTGTGGGAGTACTGCTCTACTGGGAACTAAAACAAGGAAAGGCACTAAAGTCTATTGGGAAAGTCAACAAAGACTAAGACAGCCTTCTGTGAACGATAGTATTAAAGAAAAACATATTTATTTTCCCCCTTTTAATAGCAACATACCCCTTTCACTGCTTTCCAAACTCATGAATTCTCAGAGATTGAGAGAGAACTATTTCTACTAGAAGTGCACTGATACATCAGTCTAATATCAGATCGGCACTGATATAAAGAAAATTGACTATATTGGAAATCAGCTTTTTTTGCCTGATGTGGCCAATAATGTGGCCGATAAATGCTCTGTGCATGCGCACAGCAGCAGCATGCATGGGGCCAGGAGCACAACTCAGCAACTTAGAGAGCTGCGTCCAGCTGGTAAATCTGTTGTGGTGGAAGAGGAGGGGGAAGGGAAGGGGCATGGGGGGGTGGTGCAGATCGCATCCCCCAGGGTGAGAGAGTGGGGTTGTGGCAGGTGCTACCCAGCTGGGGTGAGGGGGGGAGGGGGTGACAGAGCCATAGCTTGTCTGGGGGGCTTGGGGAGGGAGCACAGCTCCTACCACTGCACACACCCCAGGAGGGCATGGCGGGACATGTGCCCCCAGATCTGCTCAGGGTGGGACGGCTGCTACTGTGGGCTCAGGCCGGAGCTGTGCTGGGCTCTCCCTGGCAGGGATTGGGCCAGGCTGCACTTGGGGCAGGTGGCCCCAGCTGGGCAGCACCTGCCCCAGCCACTACCCCACTCCCTCCCTCACTGTGGGGGCCTTGATCTGTGCCCCCCTTCCCTTCCCCCTCCCCTTCCCCCACAACAGACTTACTAGCTGGACACTGCTCTTCAAGCTACTGGGCTGTGCAACAGAA
This sequence comes from Alligator sinensis, assembly GCF_000455745.1. Lineage (NCBI taxonomy): Eukaryota > Metazoa > Chordata > Crocodylia > Alligatoridae > Alligator > Alligator sinensis. Next base: position 272,827 of record NW_005842424.1, read on the forward strand.
ATCGGATCGCTATCGTCTGATATGCCTCCTTAAAAATCAGGCATAAGTATCAGCCCAAAAAATCTCTATCAATGCACCCCTAATTTCTACTGTCACATTCTGAGATAGTTTTTACTCAGTTCTTACTCAGGCAATGCAAGAATTGAGTAAGCATCTCCTGATCTGACTTTTGGGATACAGGAAGTAAAGAGACTCTAATATGAAGTGTGCTTCTGTTCCTTGAAGTCCTTAGAGTTCAAGCAAGTGATTTGTCCATTCATTTGTGTATCTACAGTCTCGCATGGATACAATATTCTTCACTTCCTTTCCTAAATTGCTGTGCGCAGCTCTTCAGCAGCAGCTTCATATCATCCCTAAAGGTCCTGCTTTTCAACTCTAAGAGAAAGAAATTTCTGAAGATACAATTTAGAGAACAGTTTGGGATTTTCACAAAAAAGCACTATACAGTGTTCGATAGTAACATACTTCCCTGTCATCAGCTAAGTTATGTTGGGTAATTGGTCTGACTGAGAAGTAGAACCACTGCTGTAGGTAAAACAGAAACTCTCTGATCACGTATAGGAAGGCTGATCACAGTACAGATGCCACCCTCCCTTGACTTTTTCTCTAGAGAACAGCCCCCCCAGCCCATCCAGTGTCACACAGGAGCTTTGAGAAATTCCCCATCAGAGGTGGGAAATCAATAAAGCTCCAAGTCGGCATGTCCCTGATCCCTTTTAGACTGAGGACAGTCAATGATAGCTCTGGACTCCCCAGAGCTGCAATACCTGTGGGGAGCTTTATGCTACGGTGTCCCTGGCATCAGAGATTTGGGGGCTGTATGCCTGTGCACACAGTGCAGGGGTTCTAGTCTCTTTCCCCAAATAACACAATGGCTAAGTACAGGCAGTCAAAAAGCCTGAGGCAGAATTGCTCCAATTTACTCAGGTTTCTCTAGGCTGCATAGATTGGACTTCCGTTGGCCAAGACAGACAGATACCAGAAGGTGGGGGGTGCTCCTATATCCCTGTCAGCTCTGCTGGGCTGCAAATGCCCAGCCCCGCCTCCTTGCCAGCCCCCTGCCTCTCAGCCATGGGGAGGTGGGCAGAGGGGGAACATACCTCCCCCACCCTGCCCCCCCAGCAAGGGAGGGTCTGCACAGCAGGCTCAGGGAAAGGCCCCAAAGCCAGGCTGCCCCTGCCCGCAATAGGGGCTAACTTTAATTTTTCTGGGGGAAGCCCAAGATGATGGCCCATCTCCGCACAGCTGGAGCAGAGCTGAGCAGAGTTGGTGTCGGGACAGGGGTGGATGCGAGCTGTCCACTACAGGCTTGGGGCTCCCTGCCCTGCTGCCCTCCCCTGGGAGCCCTGCGCCAGCTGCACAAATCTGTGCCACTACCCCTGCTGCTGCCTGGCAGGCAGGGGGCACCTCTCCCTGGCAGCATGGCCAGCATGGGGCTCCTGTGGGAAGGGCAGCAGGGCAGGCAGCCTTAAGGCTGCAGCAGGCAGCCCACATCTGCCCCTGCCCCACACACAAAGCCGGGGGGCATGTGCCCCCTCCACTTCCCTATCCCCAGGAGTACACACAGTGGCAGGAAGCTGCTCCCGCTCTCTGACCCCATAGATGAGCTGCCTGTGACTGTTCCACTCCCTGCCATGGCCCCAGACCCCATGTACCACCCTGGCTGGGCAGCTCCCCAAGGCCCAGCCCCTGCCCCACTCCCTCCCTCACCATGGGACCCTCAATCTGCCCCCAGTCATAGACTTATCTACAGGCAGCTGGGGGAGCTGGGGCTGTATTCCTGGCCATGTGCATGCATGCCCATGCGCACATGCACATGGTGTCCCCTGCGTCCCACTCCCCACAGACCCTTGCAGGCTGGAACTCTGCTCCCTGCAGCCTGACAGAGCTGAGATTCAAATGCCTCAAACCCTCCCCCTTGCTAGCTCCCTAGCTCTCACCCGCAATGGGCTTACCCTTCCCCACCTGCAGTGCAGACCCCAGCTGGGCAGTCTGGGGCCAGGGTAGTGTGGGTCCATTTCCCTCCCTGCCCCACTATGGCTGAGAGGTAGGGAGCTTGGAAGGGGATGGGGCTGGGGCAGTGACACTGGCAGAGCCAGACTGCAGGTGGGAGGGAAAGCCCTCAGGCCCCTGCTGTGCAGATCCCAGCTGGCGGGGGGGGGGGGGGGGGGGGGATGTCCATTCTCCCCTTACCTGTCTCCTGCCAGGCTGAGGGAGCAGAGGTTTTCTGCCTCAGCCCTGTGACAGCCCAGGGACAGGCTGCCTGGAGCAGATGAGCTGGGCCAGAGGCTAGCCCACCCACCCTGTGATAGGGAGGAATAGCAGGGGGCCAGAAGGCGTTCTGGGATGCCGAGGGACTGCGATCTAACTTGTGTCAAGAGGGGATCTGGAACAGAAGTTTGATAAACTGGTCTAAAGTGCTTCAATCTGATACTACTTCCAACTAGGTCTATCTTAAACCAGATTCTGCCACTTTGAAACTGGTCTATGTGCACTGAACTTCTGTTCTATTACAGGTTTAGATTGGTTTCCAATCACTTATACCAGTTTTCTGTAATCTCTGTCCCTAGCCAATGTGGCTAACTCTCTCCATTTTATTGCAGATCTC
>NW_005842424.1:276158-284179 GCF_000455745.1 Alligator sinensis
CCGTGGGGGGTCACAAGCTGGTGCTCAGTGCAGGGGAAAAGTGGCCCCTTGCCCGCCCTGTGCCTGGCCACCCTGTGCTACAGCCGTTCGCAGCCCACATGGGACTGCCTATGCCTGCTCAGGACAGCCTCGCGCAGGCTGTGGGTGGCTGCAGCAAGGAGCGCCAGCCATGGGGCAGGGGAGGGGCCGCTTTTCCCCTGCACTCAGCACTAGCTCCTTCCCTGCCAGGGAGAAGGGGGTCAGGGCTGCGCACTGTCCCTCGCCTATACCGTGGTGCTGGGGGGCACTAGGAGTGAGCAGGTGCACGGGGTCCACACTGGTGTCCCAGGGCCAGCACCAGCAGGGCCCAGAGCAGAGCAGCAGGAGGGGAGGGGCCCAGCTGGCAGGGCCTCTATGGAGCTGGGCCAGCTCCCCCCTCTCTCCCTGCTGGTGCAGCCCAACCTGGCTCCACAGACCCCTGCCAGCCTGTGCCCTGCTCTGGGCCCCACCGGTGCTGGCCCTGGGACATTGGTTCCAAGACATTGGGACATTGGTCCCAAGATGGTGACCAGGGGGTGGGGCACCTGTCAAGGGGTGGGGCTACCCATGCGGCCCTTGACAGCTTGCCAAAACTGGGTAAACGGCCCTTCGCCCAAAATAATTGCCTACCCCTGCTATATATGGAAACCAATACATGGTTTCTTTCCATATTCATGCAGTTACAGGGGAACACCTGATTTTTTTTTTTGTTTTTTAAGTGAAACACCTGGCTCTCCAATTCACAAAAAGAAGAGCTTGAAAACATGAACTCAGATGGCTGAAACACAGAAGACAAATAAAAAGATCTATTATTCTGTAGAGTGTAATGATTTTTTGGGGCCTGGCTCATGATTTCTGAATGCTTAGGTTTGGCAATTCTGCCTATGCTTCATTCTTTCTTTCTTAAAGACTTCATTTGGCTTGGAAATCATATTTGTTTTCTGTGTGGCCTTATTGTTTCCCTTTTCCTCTGCTTTTAGTTACCCTCAATATCGTGCTGGAGGGCTTTACTCCATTGTGACAGAAAAATTCCTAGGAAACCTCACTGAAGCAAGGAAGTGGGCCCCGCAATGTTTCCTTTGTCACTATTTTCAAAATTTTAAAAGATTTTTCTTTTTATATAAAGTGATTTTAAAATATTTTTCTTTTTAATTAGGAGGGAAAAAATAAGTAGGGCTCTTGGTCAAATTCAGCTCCAACAATTCAAAATTATGGGCCTGGTTTCTCAGGGCACTTATTCATTATTTTTTTTACATAACTGTAAGCGCTAGGAAACTTACTTTTCTAAACAAGCGTGAGATCGTAGCAAAATAAAATTTAAGAAAACACCAAATATTGCAAGACCCATGAAATAATTGTAGGAGTCCAACAAACCCTGCTTACTGGAATTACTAGAGTTGTACCAGTTACACCAGAGCTGAAACTAGCCTGAAGGATTTTCTCCTGCTCCAAAAACTGCACTTCCATTTAGTTGATAAAATCTTTTCTAAACAATGCCCATATTCTAACTCATCTATGATTTGTCTGCTATTGTATTATTATAACCATTATTGATCATCTAGTCCATTTAAAGCATTAGACACCTTAAATAATTCATCTCACTAGGCTTGAGCTGCTCTGCTCTCAGCCACAGATGCCATCAGCAAGAATTTTTTAGGAGTCTTGTACTGGAGCAAAACCAGCTCTGTTGCAGCTGCAGCTTAAATACACAAGGCCCAAGAATAAGCAAGACAAAAAAGGTTGAGCAAACACCATGTCACATGGCTACATTCCACCAGAGGCTTTTGTGAATACAGAATGATAAACTTGGCATTTATAATAGGCTACATAGGAAAGGGAAACGTGAGATACTGAAATCAGGTACTTTTACATCAAATGTTAGCACACTGGTAACACTGAAGTGTGCCTGACTTTTTTCAATCTGCATGCAGACAGAATATGTCTCTATCCACTGCCCCATCAGCTGGCCTGCAGCTACGTACCTTACTCAGGGCTGCCAGCAGAACAGTTTTGCAATTTGCACAAATGGCAGTGTTTAGCCATTCTGATGAGCCTTTGTGAATATATTCAGTCTGGCCTGCACTCTTTGGCTGTCAGCAGAAACACACATGAAAGCAAACTTGCTTGCTGATAAGCCAGACTTTGGGTCTGATTCTGGCCTGTGCTTTACCACCTGTACACCAACAATGTACACAGCTGAAGCAGACTGCAGGAGAATACCACTGGTGAAGAAATTAAATGGGACCAACACACACAGAGCTCTGTACTGCCCTCTCTCACAGCCCTTAGCATAGCAGGTATGCTGCAGGCAGAGCAGCTGCCTTAAATTAGAGAAAGCCTAGGGCAGGTGACACCCAGGCAGGTTTTTTGGGGGTTTTTTTAAAGTGAAACACCACTCATTTTTCTGCCAGCCCTAAGCTAAAACAGTTCCCTCCATTTCTTCTATAAAACGCCAACATTCAGACCTAGGATATGCCTATAGAACAGTCACAAAAGGTTACCCTACTTCTCAGGAAGGCTTTGGCAGCTGTGCTGAACTCCCAGCTGTCACAGATTGCTACTAATACCTGAGCTACCTCATTTAAAAGCTAGCTTGAATATTTCCGTACTCCACTGTATTCACCTCTATGACTGAACCGCAGACATACTCACTGATGCACTTTTGTAATATAAGTAAAAGCTCTTAGAATTTTAGTTTTTAAACAATCAATCAGCAATCTTTTTCATTATAGGCTGGATCTCTGCCAGCTATACAGTGATAAAAAAATGTAATTACTGAGCAATTAGCATATAAAGTCTGAAGAACTAAGCACTTGCATGCATTTTGAAATTGCCTAGAGTAAAGCAGAAGTAGATAGAGTTTGGTGGGTCATAAGCAGACCTGGTGGACTCTGGGGAGGACCAAGGAAAAGAGGAGCCTTTGTGTTCTGCCTTGTCAGTGCAGTTCAGAGAGACAATGGACACTGACAGAAGTGACATTTGTCATGTGATTGGCCCCCTGAAAGCACTCTACAGCCATGCCATGACAGAAATGCACAGTTGCAGAACCCTTTAAAAGTGGCCAATAGTGCAACAAATTAACTTTCATGTAATGAGAGATCAGATGAAGGCACTCCAAAGTGGAGTGTGTTAGGGAACTTCAGTCCCTGCACGTGATTGGGGCTGGGCTGAGCTGATGCAGCCTAGCTTTGCCTTCAGAACTGTCTGCAGGAAGGGAGGGAGGGAAATGGAGTGGGAGGGAGCCATGGGCTGGGGTTTGCCCAGCCTGAGCTGGGGGGTGAGGTGCCAATGGATTGGAACCCCTCTGTCTTGCAGCCCCCTTCTCCAGCCCCCTCCAGCTCAGGCTGAGCAAACCCCAACCTGCAGTTCCTGCCTCAACCTTTCCTTCAGACAGCACAGGATCTACGGGAAAGGGGAGAAAGTCTGCAGGCAGGCAGGTCTTTTGCTGAATCAGCTCCGAAGTGGAGCTTGATCCCCACCTGACCCAACAGTGAACATCTGGTGAACTGGGGGACAGGGTGCTTTAACTCATGGGTGGGCAAAATACGGTCCATGGGCTGCATCCAGCCTGTCAAGCAACTTCATTCAGTCCATGGGCACCCACCAAATAACTGTACCCCACCCAGGCCACGCACTTTGCTCTCGCCCTTGTGCGCAGAAGGCCCTAGCCCAGCCAGTATGCAGCTTCTGGTGGGGACTGCTGCTGCCACTGCTTCAGCTGTCAGGGGACCAGCTTGGCTTCTCCAGCAGCTCCTCCTTGTCTCCCTGCTGCAGTGCTCACTCCAGACAGCAGGTAGGGAAGTGGTGGGGGTTGGGGAGCTGCAGCAGGGATGGGGAGTGGGAGCTGCAGCTGGCTGGGGGCAGGGAGCATGGGGCTGGGGCTCGTGGGACCGTGCAGCCTGTGCCCAGAGGGGTGGTGGGAGTGCAGAGCTCAGGTAGGCAGGTGTGAGGGACAGGGTGGGTTTGGGACCCCTACACACACGCTGCCAGCAGCAGCAGCAGCAGGTGGCGGGCCCTTGTGGCACTCGTGAGCCGCACAGGTGCTGCCATCCAGCAGCGCATGACTCCAGCCAGAGTTACACATGGTGGCAAGAAGTGCAGCCAGGCCGGCCCACCTCTATTGCGCAGGGCTCCCAACAGCACATATGCAGCTCCCAGCACTTGGGTGCCACTGAGGGGAAGCCCGTGTTATGGAACTGGTTGCCTTTCCCACTCTCCACTGCCATGTGCAGGTCCCCAGACTCTGCCAGTAGTGGCGGGGAGTCCTGCCCCCTGCTTCTGTGGCAGCGGGGGCTGGGAAGGCAGCCGGCTCAATTGCACTAGTGGTATACGCATGCTGGGAGCTGCACATGCACCACAGGGAACCCCACAGGATAGATGCAGGCCAGCCTGGCTGCACTACTTGCTGTCATGTGCAGCTGACTGGTGCTATGTGCCAACAGATGGCAGCACCTGTGTGTGTCACAAGCACCCTGAGGGCTTGCCACCTGCTGCTGTGGCTGTTACCAGTGGTGGGGGCTGTGTGCTATGGGGGTGGGGTGAAGTCTGTGGGGAGTCCCCACCCTCCCTCACACCCCACATATCCACATCCTGCCCCAGCGACCCCCCCACATATACAGACACCCCTGCAACATACCCTATGCCCCCCCACCAACCACAGCCATGTCCTCTCACCACCCCCCTCCAACAATTTTCTGAGTATTTATGATTGTGTTCATTGTGGAACACGAATATGGGGCAACTACTTATAGCAATCCTGTTCCTTGACCGTCCTTTCCCTGAAACTGAGTACCAAGAAGGTGGGGGAAACAGGTCTTTATACAAAAAGGAAATAGGATGATGAGATTATTTTAAAATGCCATAGCCTAGCAGCACCAATCAAAGAAGAGAGCCCTATTGTGATAAGCGCTGTACGAACACCAAAACAGTTCACAATTTAGGATTACAAGGGTGCGACAAAGGGAAGAAAGAAAGAGAAAAGGTAGGAGGAAGCAACAGTAAAACAAATGTGCACAATAAGCAATTACCTCAGTTCAACAGCTCTCCATCTTTTGATAGCTGGCAGCATTTTGTTGGCAAAGGTGAGTTTAAATAGGATTTGAAGGAGACCAAGTGTAAAGTTTACAGATCTTGGTGGGAGTATTTTTTCTGTATTTTGGGATCAATAGGAGAGAAAGCACAGGGAACAGGAAACAAGCAGAAGTTAAGCCTGGTATTACTAGTGGAGCTTAACCTGGGGGTCAATACTGCAATAAAATATAGGGCTGATATACTGGGAAAGTGGAAATGGTTACCATGGTTTACAGGTAAAAAAAACAGAAGCTTATCCTACAAAAAGAGTAGTTTTGACCCCGTTTAATCTAAGCTGACAGAAAAACAACTTGAGATGCTAGACATGATAGAGGAATACCATCTATTAGCAAAGGCAGATTTGCTAGTCATTAGTATTAATATGGTAATCAAAGACAAGTAGGTAAGAATACCTGAAATACAATGCAGAAGTGCAGTGTTCCATGGACTGAGCCTTTTGAGAAAGATCGGGAAAAAGGAAGAACAGGAGCTTTTAACTTGCTTGCCCTCCTTTGAGAAAGTCCACCTTTGTACAGGCCCCCAGCAGAAACTCTCAGGTACATGAAAGCAGGGAATTGAGGAGCAAGAGTGAGCCAAAACTAGGAGTTTACTGGGCAGGTGTTTCTCTCGAGAGAAAGCTAGACCTGTGGAAGGGCACTTGATGCTTGTCCAACAGCTCTCCCAATTATACAGTTTGTCCAAGAAAAGATATCACAAAAAATCCTTGCCTACTGGGACAGAGACACTGAAAGGCCATATTGGTATGGTCTTATTGGGCTAAGTACCATAAACCATGAAATAAAGGACAAAACTTGTCCCAAATAGTTTGTAATGGAAAAAAAAACCCAACAGAGCCAACGGGAGAAAAAGAGGAGAGAGTGCAGAAAAGAGTACTGAGAGCAGAAGTGATCAAAGTTGATGGACAGGACACTCAAGCCCCTGGCAGACATTAACTTAATAGCACAGTGAGATCCAATTCCTCAGTCCCAACTGTGGCGGCGAGGTGCCCCCACAGGCTCTCGAGGGAAAGAAAAGAGAACCCGGAGACTCCAGACCCTGAGAGCAAGCCCCCAGAGGGGCATACGTACCTGCCGAAGAGCAGCGGGAGCAGGAGCCGCATTTGCGGCTGCAGCTGCGCGAACCAGCATTACGCCGGCTGTGGCATCAACTGTTCCCGGTGCGGGGAACAGCTGAGCCAATCCCAGCAGCCATATTGGCCGCCGCAGGAAGGTTTAAAAAAGCTGGTAGAGCGAGGAGAGAGGGAGAGCCACAGAGAGAGAGTACGGGCGGGCAGCTCGTGCAGCGAACTCTGGCACGGAGAGGCGAGGACCCAGCCTGCGGGTCTAAAGCAGGCAGCTTAGGGAACAGCTTTAAGCCTTCTGCAGGAGGCGGAGCAGAAGGCAGACCGAGAGTGCATGCAGAGGCACTCTCTCAGGCTCCTGAAGCGGCTGACGCTCAGGAGGCAAGGGAGCTCCCGGCTGCTGGTAGGGGAGAGGAGACAGCGGAGGATCCAAGAGGAAGCTGGAATCAGGGGGATCATCTTGCAGCTCCTCATAATTCGGAGGAGTATTTTCTGTAAAAAAAAAAAAAAAAGGAAAAAAGAGAAATCTCTCCGAGGAGGAGGGAGAGCGACCGGGAACCGGCGAACCGGTCTGAGGCCATCATACGAGGCCTGGAAACATCTAGAACGCACCACCCAGCAGCTGGCGCATGGATGGGGTGTAGGGGAGGCGGAGCCCCGTGGAACACCGCGTAGGACGACCGTGAGTACCACCGTCTATCGGGAGGCCCCTCCAGGATAAAGATCTCCACTGTAGACCCCTCTTAATGTGCATGTTAACATCCAAGTTGTGGCAGGGGGGTTGAGGGGAGGGGTAACACCCAGATAGACTGGGCAGAGCAGGGCGCAAGCTCCACACCAACAATCACATATCTTGTCATGCCACACAAACAAGGCAGGACATGTGATTTGGGGGACTAGGGATCAGATCCCAACCATATCCTTTCAACTTGCCAGTGCAGGTTGAAGCCAGGTGAGCCAAGGCTTCACCTTGCACTGGCAAGGTGAGGGTTGTACATAGTGGAGCCCTACATGGTACTGTGGGGCAGGGCTAATCAGCTCTCCCTGCTGCCCAGCACTTGCAGACCCCCAGTTCGATTCAAGATCGTGGGTCTGCCCTGATTCCCATACTAACAACAGCTGACTCTTCGACTGGAGAAGCCCAAGTTCTCTAACCAGTTGGGCCTGCACCCTCCCCATGATAAGCAGCAACTGGGAAGGAGGCATGCCACATCTTCATAGCTGGTTTGTGTGGTGCCCTATGTCAGTGGTGCTCAACTTTCTTGCCCAAAGGGCTGGATAGGGAGTGCCTGGTCCATCTGTGGGCTGGATCCCACTGGTGGTTCCAATCTGGTGCCTGGAGCAGGGCCTGATCCAGTAGCATGGAGTGGGACAGGGGCAGCCCAGCCCCATGGGAGAAATGGGATAGCCTTGGCCCCATAGGAAGATTGGGAGGGGGAGGGGGGCTTGACACAGCCCCAACTTAGCTCGAGGGGGGAGAGAGGGCATGGCCTGGCCCCACAGAGGGGAGGGGGCTTGATGTAACCTGGTCCCGTGAGGGCAGGGGAAGAAGGGGGAAAAGGCCTGGTCCCAACACAGCCCTGTGGGAAGAAGAGGGCATGGCCCAGCCTTGTAGGGGGACAGGGCCATGGTAGGGCTTCAACCTGCCAAAGGGTTTGGGGCTTGGAAATTTGGCAGTGAGGGAGGGTTTCCATATTAATGGCCACTGTTTCTCCACTGCCAAACTTCAACCTTTCAGAGCCCTGCAGCCCCAACCCAGCCATGCAGAGGAAAGGGGGCATGGTGGGGCTTTCACCTGCCATACAGCTTGGGGTTTGGGAATTTGGCAGTGGGGGAGGGTGGTCATATTAAT
>NW_005842424.1:285518-329395 GCF_000455745.1 Alligator sinensis
TCCTGCTGACAAATTTCAACCCACTGGAGCCCTTTAGGCAGTGTTGGATCAAGATTTATTGGGGCCCTGGGAAAATAGAAAATTGGAGGCTCCCCATATCCCATTATAAACATGAATGTATGTACTTCAGTGGGGGTAGGGGCTCTTTCCCCTCCTGGTGCTGCTGCTGCCAAGGGCAGGGTGGGGCTCCATGCCCCGCAGTGGAAGCAGGATGGACCCAGCCAGGCTGGGGGTGGGGTGGCACTTGCCCGCTTTTCCTCTCTTCCCTTCCTCCCCCCTGCCCTGCCATGGCCAGAGCAGGGCAGAGCTGAGCGGGGCAAGAGTGGATGCAGGCTACCTGCTGTGGGCCAGCACAGGGCTCCCGGGACAAAGGCAGAAGAGAGGAGAGCCCCGAGCCTACAGTGAGCAGCCCACACCTGCCTTGCGCACAAATCTGGGGGGGCACATACCCCGCTATGCCTCTTCTGGGGGCTGCACACACAGCCCCCCTCCTGCCCAGTTAAGCTGCCTAGGGCTCCATTCTGTTCTCTGCTGCAGCCCTGTACCTCATGCACTACCCAGGATGGACAGCACCTCCAGCCCCAGACCCTGCCCCACTCCTGGCCTCACTGTGGAGGCCTTGATCTGCGTCCCGCACACTGCTTTCTCACTTATCTGAAGAGAGCTGGTCTCCATGCTGCCTGGCTGTTTTCCTAGCCACAGGCATGTGTGCGGCTGTGTACGTGCACCTGGCGCCCCCTGCATCCCACTCCTGGCTGCCCCAAGCAGGACCCCTTGCAGGATAGAATGCTGCCTGCCTGCAAGCAGAAATCCTCTGTTTCCTGAGGAAATGCAGGCATCCAGGGGGCTGCTAATTGGCAGGGGCCCCGGGCCTGTGCGTTAATCCACCTATGCCTGTGGGCTGGATGCCATAGCTCTGTAGGCTGCATCTGGTTTGTGGGCCACAGGTTGAGCACCCTTGGTGTATGTTATATGTGGAACATCTTTGTGACTGGTTTGCCAGTTTATGGCACCACAAATTGGCTGCATGTGTGGCACACTGTAGATTACAGCATGGTGTAATGTTTTCCAGGGCCCTTAGATAGCAGTCCTTAGATGGCGGCTGAGCAGAGGAAGAGATGAGCAAGAAAGGAGGAGATAAGGCCAATTAAAAACCACACCACACTACACCAAGTGATCTCATCAAAGCTCAACATGCTTAAGATGAAGATGGAGAATTTCTACATGGAGAGAAAGGAGGGTCAAGTATACGAGGTGGAAAAGGCTGGAAACCATGTGTTACAGAAGTGTGGTGCTCCTGTTCTTGTCTTTGGAAAAGTACCGAAAACAATGCCAATGGAAGAGATGTGCAGTAGGCACAGGAACAGTGCAGACAGCTACATCCAAAAGCTTTGGTATACTACCAGCATTTTAAAGAAAGTAGCCATGTTTAAAGAAGCAGTAAATGCCTATCTGGACTTCAAGAACCAACTTTTCCCAAAACAGAACTTCATTAAAAAATATTTGCTCACATGCAAAATGTTACATGCATTTACCAAAATTAAAACTGGAAAGATTGGCAAGTGTGCATGCAAATATTCAGGTAGGTGCTCAGGCAACAGACCTGAGATGCAACCAATAGAATAACATGTATAGATGCTTATATGTTTGCGCACAGGTCTTCCATTTTCAAAACGTCTCCCTGAATTCACAGAGAACCATTTGAATCCTGGAACAGTTTGCAAACACCTCAAACTGATAAATAGGAATGCAGGAGCAAAAAAGAAGGAAGAAAATATGCCTAGGAGAATGACTGACAAGTATTAATATACCTCAGTTCACTGGTTAAGTCTGTGAATGACAAATTTAATGCACTTCTGTCACCACCTTAGTAAACTGTTGTTCTGCAAGTAGGTTATTGTCATACAATGTCAGTCAGGCTAGCTTTGAACATGCCATGAATTTACTAGTAATATCACTGCTTTATTAGCATGCACTAAACACATGAGCCATAGCTCCTTTCTGTCAAAGTTCATTATAACAGAAATGCACTGGCAGCTGTCATTTCCTAACAAGGTACAAGCTTTAAAAATGCTGCGCTTTACATACTGTGAGCAACTGATAAATTGGATGGTTTCTAGGAAATTTTGCAAAAGAAAATGCATTTCAAATATTCTCTTGTTTTGCACTAGACAAAAGCTGGCGAACTAACATAAGCATATGTGAATATACAATTGGATGTTTAGGGATTCTCCAACCCTTTCCTCCAAGAAGTGCTCTGCCATCTTTATTGGATAGAAATTTAAAGCAAAAGGAAGATTTTTGTTTTGAAAAACAACAATCCTTATGACTAAAAGCAAAAATATAAACAGCAAAACTTCCTTGATCCACATATCAAACTATACCCACAACGCAGAACTGCCCCTAAATGCAACAGGTATACTTAATTCACTTAATTACAATCAATTTATAATGAAATATATATTCAGACAGTTGCACAGTAAAGATAGCATAACATATTCATCATGAACAGGAGGAAATGTACCATGAGCCAAACCTTTTATTCCTCAGTGTACACAATCTCTCTATCCCGTTAAAAAAAATGTGGATGCCTTACTTGATACTATGTTGCTTATGTATACTAGATTTGTAATATTTGCATCCAAGTTAGAGTATTTTTGCTAATTCAGTACATAATAGAAGAGGACTCAATTAAAGTTGCAAAAATATTTGGAGGAATAAAATCTGGCTGGAATATTCAGGTGCAACTTTCTGAGGGGTACAGTGACTTAAGCAATATGATGTATCACCTAGAATTTGAGCCTAGCATTGCTGAAGTCAATAGGACTCTTTTCTTTTACTCAAATGGACTTTAGATTAAGCCTTTTTTAAAAACAAATCTTTATGCTGCTCTAATGTTTAGGACTCTATCCTACAAACAAGCCTGCAACGTTATTTATGTTAGACCTCCAAGTTCCACAAGACTACGTTTGTAAGCAGAAGTGCTTATTAAAGTCAGCTTTTACAGGATCAGGCCCAAAGGCATACTGAAGCAAATAGTCTGAGTTCAACAAGACTGCTTGCTGTAATAGTGTTTACAGGAACACGTTCTAAGCTTGTATGGTGCCTTTGTAGAATATATTGACATATTCACAAATATATACAAGGAAAAGTATGACTACCAGAAATTTTCTCTATTATAGTATATTGCTCTGCATAGAGAACATTAAAAATACCATCCTTTCCAAATCTGAAAATAATTCAAGGCATTGGGCAAAATTTTCTAAAATATTTAAGTGTCTTAGGAACTGAAGCCCCACTTTTACAAGTGAATTAGAGTATAGGCAATTAAACAATTGATATGAGGTAAACTGGAATGTGAAGAAGCATGTTACACGCTCTGTGATATTGCCCATGTACACACTTTTTACCTCATGGTAAATGTGAGGTGGCCTGCCCCTCAATTAAAGCAGGGTAAGATACTGCACATTTACTGCATAGCACACAAGTAGTTCCTACAGAGAAGTTGTTGTGCCAAAACTTTATATCCTAGCTTCCCTTGTGGTTACTTGTTCGCATGCCCATTTCCTTAGGTCAGTGATTCTAACCAGGGTTGTTTGGCACCCTGATGCTAGGAGGTGGTTTTAAGGGTGTTGCACAATATTAGCACTGTTTAGTGTTCAAACACCTAAACATGATTCACAAAATTAACCCAGGGATTTCAAAGAGGAATCCATAGTATTAAAAAATTTCTGACTTGTTGTGGTCTTTCTGAGTTCTTTGCAACAGAAGAATTCTCTATTGTTTTACCATAGTCAAAAAATGAGTGAAAGCTCAGAGCTAGCATTTTTTGATAGGTGTCTCAAGTCTAAAGAGGTTGAGGAACTACTGCCTTTTAGGCATGTAGGAGTCTAAGCCTCATCAAAATTCAATATGATTTCTTACAGTTTCTTTATTATTGATTTAAGAAAAATGGCTATTTGGTTTAGAAACCTGACAAGTTTCTGCACCAGCCAATAAGATGTAAGTTTTAAACTATCATAGATTTTTCTAGCCATACAATTATAAGTAGCATTTTGGTCTGTCTCTGGAAACTTTCTACCACTTTTTAATTATTTTTACAAAGCTGAGTAATCAAAAAAAAAGAGTTTAGTTTGTACCTCTTGATTTTCTTCTTTTCAGTACATGAAGAAGCTCTGAAAGTTTAAAAAGTCTTTGTTTAAACGCATGAGAAATTCAAATGCCATCTAACTCAGATATCCATGAAGCCTGTGACAGGGATAGCTTTGTTTCTGTAAGCATCTCATTAACTCAAATGCCAAATAGACAGTTAGAAGAAGAGCTTTTAAAAGATGTGATGCTTCATCCCTTCAGTTAGTTTAGAACAGTGGTTTTCTACCTTTTTTCATTTGTGGACCCCTAAAAAATTTTGAATAGAGATGCGGACCCCTTTGGAAATTTCAAATGCAGATGTGGACTCCTTTGAATTGTAAGTGTGGGTAGTCACATACTTTTGATTCATCATAATCATCTTTCATGGATCCCTTAGACATGGTCTGTGGAGCCCCAGGGGTCCACAGACCATGGATTGAAAACCACTGGTATAAAGAGTTTCCAATCCATGACTGTCTTTCTCTAAAACAGGGAAAATTAGATTTGGCACATATCATATTTGTAAGGTAGGAAAACACGCAGAACCACGTATTTGGATATGGATCTTTATGGATCATAAAACATAGAAAAGACACAAACTGGTATTTCCCTTTTCTTCTAATTATGCCCCTGGGCTCTGAAGAGAGTATACAAAGTGGGAGGATGAAAAGCAACCAAAGAAATGGAGCACAGAAGAGAAGGACCAGTCAGAAAGGAGATGTGACAAGATCATGAGAAGAATTTCCTTCTTTTGCCAGACAAGGTTCCTTGGGTGAATCTGATATTTTTTATTAGACCAATCTCTTTTGCCAGAGATCCTTCTGTCATCACTGCAGTTTACCTATCAAAATAATTCTTCTCTGATTTGTGTTTCATCCTATCCCAACTAACACCTACCAATTCATTACTAGACACCTTGAAGGCAGGGACAGATCCAGCATTTGGCAAAGGGGGTGCAGAAGCTGCAGGGGGCTCCCAGCCTCCCTGCCCCCTGCCCCCCTGATATGTGCAAAACCCACCCCACTGCACCAGTCTCTGGGTCCTTTATTAAAGTCCCCAAGGCATGTAAGAAGAATCTCCCTCTTCCCATCTATACTTAGAGGCACATCTGCTCCCCCTTCTCTTCCCCCTGCCCTGTTACTACTGCTTTTCCTGCTGCGAGGGAAGGGACAAGTGGTAGAAGGTGGGGTGGAAGCTTCAAAGCTGCTCCTGACTGCTCCAGCTAGGCTGAGGGCTAGGAATAGTAACAATGTAACAGTGTGATGGGCAGGGAGTGAATTCCCACCCCCCTGCCTGCTCCCCACAGGGAGCAGCTGCAGGAAGGGGACCCCCCCTGCCCTCCACCACTCCTACTTTTACTTTTCCCAGCTGAACCCACCCCAGGAGCAGCTTTGAAGCTCCCCCCTGCTGTAGACCAGGAGGAAAGCAGCAGCAACAGCAAGAGGGGAAGCTGGGGAAGGGGATGTGCCTCTGAGCATGATGGGGGAAGGAAGGGGAATTCTTATGTTATTTGGAGACTTTAAAAAGGTTCCCAGAGCTCCCAGGATGGATCCAATCCAAAACGAGGAGGGGGAGGGTGCAGTCACACCACTGCACCCGCTCTAGATCTGCCTCTGCTTGAAGGTTCAGCACATCTTTTAGGGGAAAAAATTAAATCAAGACCAGAACTTACAAGTTTGAACTGCAGGGTTGCCCATGAAACAGAAATTCAGCTCCTGCTCACCTCTAATCATTATGGGCATTTTTACACATGTTCTGGTGGTGGTGGGGAAGGGGTACTTTAATTAAAGTGGCTCTAAGAGCCACTCTAATTAAAGTGCCCACAGTGTCTTATCAGCATCCCTGAACTTCAAAATGGCAGCAGGGCTTTAGTTAAATGGCCTTTAGTTAAAGTGCCCCTACTGCCATTTTGAAGCACAGTGATGCTGATACATGAGACGTGGGGGCTGGCTGGAGCACGCTAATTAGCATGGTCCAGCAGACTCAATTAATCAAGTTTGCTCCAATGCACTGTAATTACAGCTTGTCGGAGCAGCTCCTGGCCATGTCTACAGGCACCCTATGAGCCTTCCTGTCCTGAACATCTATGATTCTTCTCTTAGTATGTATCTTCACCAAACTCTTGTCAAGGTACTACTCTCTGCTGGAACTGGGTCCTGAAGCCATAGTTCTTTAAGCACACGTTGGCTAGGCAAGCCATCCCACACATACCTGTATTTAACTCAGTTCTGACTTCCTTTGCAGGTCACAATTACTTTAAAATCATTTGATCTAAAAATAGTTCCTTTGTACATACAGCAGTAAGAAAATAGCAAGCTGCTTCCAGATACTGTAGCTTAAGAGAGTGCTCACAGCTTTCCTTCCACAACACACTGTTCCGTGCACGCTTCCCACAGGCAACGTCATCTGAGTCCTAGAATGCTGTTTCTGCAAAAAAGAAAAAGAAAGCTTGATGACAATGCTAATTAGCAACTGTTTGCACCTTTTCATGACTGGAGTATCCGTACTGGTCTCTATTAATGTGCTGGTTACATACATCTCACATGTGATTCTGTAACCAGCAATAACTACGACTGCAATGTAAACTCAAAGGCTAGGTACAACACACTCAAACAGCCAGAGGCAGAATTGATCCAAGTCAGGGGTTCCCAACGTTTATGTGCCCAAGGGCACATTCGAATTTAAAAGAAAAAGCAGCGGGTGCCAATATGACAGCATTTTTTGTTGGAATAATGATTTTTACTGATTGTGAAAATGCGTGCGAGCACCTAAATAAACCTGGGGGGGGGGGGGGTGCCATGGCGCCTGCGGGCACTGTGTTGGGAACCGCTGATCTAAGTTATGCGGTTTTCTGTAAGCGGCACAGTTTAGATCACTAGCAAACAGAACACACATTCGCCCTTTGGTTGAGGGGGAGTGGAGTATGTGTGGGGGGGGGGGGGGGAGGGCTGTAAATCTTAGACCAGGTTCCACCATTTTTGAACCAGCCTGTGTGTGCTGAACTTATGTTCTGTTGTGGGTATAGACCGGTTTCTGATCACTTATGCTGGTAAAAGTGTAATGTTTGGCCAAAAGACTTTTACTGGGACTGCTCTCTTAGACCAGCTTGGGCAGCCTCTTACCTACAGCCACTCCTCTCTCTCCTCAGAAGTTATAGGCTGTCTGCTTCAAAAGAAGGGTAGCTGCTGCCAGATACTTCACAACCTATAATCAACATCTTACTAAAAACCTCCACAAGATGAACAACATTTTATTAACCAAGTTAATATTTGCTTTACAGTACTCAAGTGAGCACTATTCACACCCTGAAAATGTTACACCAATAGGGCTCAGGCACACCACTACTATGCAGGCAGTTCCTTCCAGCTGAACTGCTCAGAGCTCCTTAACATGTTGCTGCTTTCTGCTCTTCTTCAAAAAACAAAACACTTTGCATTTACATAGCACCTCCTACAAAAGGATTTTAAAGCTCTTGCAGCACATTAGACTTCAACTAAAAGACTTCACTAGTCTCAGAATTCCTAAGCAACAAGGCACAGATCTAGTTCTGTGTTACCTTTTGCTACAAACATGTCCGTTTCACACAGGGAAATACATAGCAGGGAATGAGATTATATGCATGTGTCATAGGCTCCTGCAGATGTGCAAATAAAGGTGTGATGGGATCTGATGCACGATCCCCACAATCACATTTCCTGCCATGTCATATGTGTATGGCAGGAGGCATGAATGTGGGATAAAGCATCAGACCACCATGCCTTAGTGCCAGTGCAGGGGGTGTCCAGGATCCTGATCTTTGGGTCCCCTGCACCAGCAAGTAGCAAGCTCCTGTGGCTGGGAGCCCAGATCAGCTGACTGGACTTGTCTCAGCCTGGTCACAGATTCAATTAATGGCACGACATATTTTGCGTAATAACTTTTTGGCTCATTCCTTGTTTTATCGTACTTTTAACTGCATTAACATGTGGCCGGATAACTAGTTAAGATGTGATTAACTGGTTAATTACACTTAAGTGTAACATGTCAGGGGTCATATGTGCACTTTTTGGTTAGTCTTAAAAAAAAAGATGCAAATCTACCCTGCCTTCTAATTGCTTCTGGAAGCCAACAAAAATAGTTCCCCTCGGGAACCCTCTGTTTAGCTGTCCCAGTGTTGAGTGGCACAGAAATAAAGACCTCATCCTCCAAGATGATGAGTGCTCAGTACCTCACAGCACATGGCTAAGTAACTCATGTTCTCTTTCAGTGAGGAGAATACTAAAATATACCTTTTATTTTGCAGCACTACTGCTAGTGTCTCAGTCTTTAATGACATCACAACATTCATATTCACTAGGTTACAGAGTCTTTGTTTAAGAGCAACCAATAATTTTCATGTAAATTATCTACCAGAAAGAGCCCATATGACCAATATAATAGAAACATTGACACTGGCAAGAAATGTTAATTAAACATTTTAGATAAGGGCTACAAAGTTCAAACAACATACATCCCTTAGATCCAGAGGCATAAGGTTTCACAAAATTCAGATGTAATGGACTATAATATTGCATGTATTTTGGGTTTTTCCCCATAGTCTTTTAAACATGTTAGAAGATAGACCATGTTTGAAGATGATAGAATGATAATATAATAGGCCATAATAAACTGAGAAAAAAAACATTTTCCCTTTTTCTCCTTATTACTATCGCAAGTGTCCATTTCCATTAATGGGACAACCTGTGTCAGTAAATGTAAGCATTTGAATAATTACTTGTAGGATCAAGATAAACAGCTCCTCATTAACTAAGCTCAGATTTGTTGTCCATCACTGTCAGTTGCATCCCTCTTCTACCCTCTGTCTTGTCCCTGTGATTCTGAAAATATTTATGCTTAGTCTCGGGTGGGCAAATCTGAAAAAAAAATGTTTCAGTGCTTCTAGGGCAAACCATAAGCTTTTTCAAATACTGTTTCTTATTACGTGTTTGTAGAATACCTAGCAAAATTGTGTTTCTCTTCTTCACTGGGTTTTCTGAGTGTTACCAAATTGCAAAAAAAAAAAAAATTCAGTTATCAACATCCTACTCTAAATGATCCACAGTTTGGATACAACTTTAAATAATAAACAATGTCCAGTAGCCTCTGAACCAACAATCTACTCCCTGTGAAGTAGTGATGATATCCACTATGACTCTTTGATAAAAGCTATGAACGCTTGTATTTAAGACAGCTGCCAGAAAGTCCCCATGAATGCAAGAATACTGTGTTTCTCAGTATTACATAGTATAAAAAATACAAGCAATGAAAAATGTTCTGTATTTAGACTACATGTATCTTCTGCCAGTCACCCACAGCACTGAGAATGGGGTCTTAGGCATGTGAATAATTCACTGGTGGAAGTAGTCATACTTGTTTTGATTCAACCGCTCATGTAAGTAAAATAACTCATGTATCTAAATATTTGCAGGATTAAGCTCTTTATCTGCTGTTCCCAAACCTGATCATTGCATTTCACTGAGGTATAAATAAAATTTTGTTTGAGCACTGAAAGATGAGTTTTTACCCCCTTCTGTCTTAAAGAAACATTGCCCTGTTCCCCCTGAGGAAATTAAAGAGAAAGCTCATTATGGTGAAAAGACATTACTTGTCACACAATCAGCCTGGAACAATAGTGTTTGTTCAGCGCATATCTGATCAAGCTGTTATAACACTTTAACTTTGTAGTTTAGCCATATCCGGGAAAGTGCTCAGGGTTGAGATGAGAGATCACACTGAAACCAAGCTCTCTATAGGCATTAGCAAGATCGGGTAGCACCTGTTTGGTGGATGGAATAATTAAATATTTAACAAGAAGAGTCAAATGCAAGCTCAAAAAATGGGGGACAACTGCCTCTGCTTAATACCTGAGTGAAATAAATTTGTTTGGAAAACTGAAACAAAATGGAGTTACCTCTGGAAGAGGAGGATAGCACTTTTACCAACATCTCCTTGTCTGATGATTCAGGTAAGAAGCTATGGTTATCCGATTATACAGCAATATAAGTTTCATTAACTGAATAGTACTATTAGTTTATACAGGAAGTCTGTATGCTTATGAACACATTTCTCTCTCATTCTTTCTTATCAACTAGAGGAAAGTTTTTACAAAATACCTTCAGGTGAACTTTTCCAGTTATAAGTAAACCAAGTGGCTGTAATTGAAAATTAAGGTTTTGGGGAAGAGGGGTGCGGTCAAGGTAGTTGTCTGAAAAAGATATGGTAACATGTAGTCCCACTTTGAAAGTGCATTATCTGTTGCTATCTTCGTAGGAAAAAGTATGGCATGTTAACTCGGCAGCTGTACTACTATTACAGAAAACAAAACAAAAGTGTCTCATCCCTATCTTAATAATACAGAATAGAGCTGTGCTTGACATATAGCAGAAGTATTACAAATTAATTAGCAGCAGGAAAAAAATCAATCCATTTAAAACTCAATTGTAAAAACAACTAAACGCTTTAAGAGAATTACAAGGGCAACTTTGTTCTTTTCTTCCTTATACACCAAAAATGATTGGGAATGAGAAATAGGATATTTCTTTTTAGTGGAAAAATGTAATGTATTAATATGCATAATTTAAAAAAAATATATGTAAAAAGTAAGGACAGATTATTTGGCCTTACTGCTGTATACAAAGGGGATTTATACAAGCTAAGATTCTGGCTCATTGATTACTGTATAAACCAGGCTTGTCCAACATATGGCCCACAGGCCGCCATGCGGCCTGCCAAGCCATTTTATCTGGCCCGAGGCGCCTGCTCCATGCTCCACGGCAGCGGTGGCGGGGCAGCGGCGAGGCAAGGTGGGCAGGGCCAGGCAATGGGCCCCAGCCGGCAGCGAGGGGAGGGGAGCTTCTGACCCCCGCGGGGCCGGCCTCATCAGTGAGCCGGGTCCTGCCGCCGCTGCCCTGAGGTCTGCACAGCGCGGGGCTGCCCCAGCCCCGCCTGATTGGACGAGCTGGGGACAGCGCGTGCAACTTCTTCTCTGGCTCCACCCCTTTCCCCCAGCACGTGGCCGGGGGAGCTGCAGCATGGCCCGTGCCCTGCCCACATGCATGGTGGATGGAAGCACGAGGTAAGTTCCCCAAACGGAGCTGGGGGCACCTCAGGGACGGGACAGGATGGGACGGGACGGGACGGGGCTGCAGGGCGCACAGTTGCCGGAGCTGGGCTGGGCAGGAGGCAGGAGGAGCCTGGCCGAGTCTGCATTTGTCCCTCCATCCAGGATGGAGAGATAAAAGGGAGAGCACATATGCACACACACATGCACACTGAAGTGTGTGGCAGTGAGCAAGAGCCAAAACAGCTGTCAGGAGCACAGTGCCTTTCTCACCACAGC
This sequence comes from Alligator sinensis, assembly GCF_000455745.1. Lineage (NCBI taxonomy): Eukaryota > Metazoa > Chordata > Crocodylia > Alligatoridae > Alligator > Alligator sinensis. The sequence goes on from NW_005842424.1 coordinate 297,007, forward strand.
CAGGGCTGCAGACTGGGGCACTGGCCAGACTGGGGGCTCTGCATGGGTTCTGACTTGCACCTCTGTCCCTGTCCCTGTCCCCATCCTGACACCTGCAGCTGCATCCTGGCAATGAGTCCCTGGCTGGTCAGGGGTAGCCAGCCCCAGCCTCACACTCCCCTCTCTGCTTAGGGCAGGATGTAGCCAGGCCAGAATGGGCTCTCCACATGGGGCTGCAATGTGGCTGACTTTGACTTAGCCCAGCAGCACACAGCCAGGATGGAGCAGCAGCTGCCAGAATGGGGCCAGAACCATGAGTCAGAGCAGGGTAGACAGAACACATGCAGCATCCCCAGCCTGGCCAGCACCCTAGTCCCCACCCCAGCCCACAGCCCTTGCTCCAGTGACAAAAGTACCATGCTTCCCAGCACATCCCAATAGCTGCTTTGGATCTGTCTGCTGCAACACACATGTGCTTGGAAGCACACACGCATGCATGTGCATGCACACACACACACACAGCCCCAACCCCCCAGCTCCCAGATTCCCGCCAATCTGGTACTTATGCTTAAATTTTCTCCAGTGGCTGGGACACTGAGACAGCCTATAAAATCTAGGACTATCTCAGCCAATCCAGGCTATATGGTCACCCTACGTATAAATAGTCTAGATTATTCTCAAAAATGCCAATATTTTGTTGCTTTGATTAGTTTCCACTCTGGCTGATATCTTTTCCACATTTGATCTGTCGACTTGCATTATGCTTCTTTCATTCATTGAGAAGTGAGTAGAAGCGAAAGTGTTTATTTTAGTAAAGTGTTTGGTATTATTTCATTGTTGCTTTTATATTGTTTTTATTTTGGATTTTAAACCACATTTCCAGACCCATTTCATTGTCACTTCCTGCAGCTTCATTGGTGTCAAAGGTCACGTGACATCACTTCCTGATGTGATACCACTTCCTGTGAGATCTTTGACTATGGCTCGCCGGCCCACTGGGTGATAAAAAGTTCGTGATCCGGCCCCACATTCAAAAAGGTTGGACACCCCTGGTATATACCGTAGTTCATATCCCTCCTCCTCTTGATAGCAGAACTGTAACAGAGGGGTCTGCCCTGTTGAAGGAGCACAGCTAAACAGTATTTGGAAAAGGATGGAGTGTCCCACTGGGATCTTAGAACCAGGACTGAATTAAGTCTTTAGTGGGCCATAGGCAAACAAATTTATGGGCCCCAGGTGGTTGAGACCCTTCCTCCCCACCCTGGTGCTGCTGCCCCCAGGGAGCAGGGCTTGGAGCCGCCGCTAAGAAGCAGTAGTGAGGCCGACGGAGGAGAAGGGAAGGGAAGGGAAGGGAAGAGAGGTGGATGGGGCCATTCGCACTGCCACCACGGAGGGAAGGACCAGGGCCCCCCAACAGCTCAGGGCCCTAGGCATGTGCCTAGTTTGCCTATGCGTTAATCTGGCCCTGCTTAGAACCCCAGTAGAGAAAGAGCAGGAAGGCTGCAAACTGTGAAGGAAGAGTTTTGTAAGCAGGAAACAAGCTGTGAACAGAACAAGCTTGCTATCCAGAAGGAGCAAGAGCCAAAATGCTCCTCTCATAGTACCGGGGATGGGGCAGAAGAGTTTGGTTTTGTTTGTTGAAGTGTTCATTTGTTCACTGCTCAGAGACTGAGCTTTATTTGGGAGGACTGACTGAGGAACTCCTTGGAATACAAACTCTGCCTGTGGAAACCCCCAGGTTATGCAACCTGCTTATAGAAGCTAGCATTTTTGTTGTATACAATATCCCAAAATGCTATGTACAGACAACAATTGCAGGTGATTCAATAAAAAGATATCACCCAAAAGATTCCTTACCTTTTAAATGATTCCTGGACCATCATGGCTATATCACTGTAACACTACCATGTAGAGATAACATAACTCATACTTTTAGATTCTCCTGAGAAGCTAAATATAACTTGTTTATTGCTTTATAAAGCATATATAACCATAATGGGTAAGAGCTTATAAAACCAATTAAAAATACCATTTGCATAAGCTGCCCACAAGTGAGATAATGTTATAATGATGGGGGAAAATCCCACAGTCATGTAGGGCCTCCCTCATAGTGGAACTAATGCTGTTCTACCATGCAATGGGTGCTGAACTTCAAATGGAAAGGACATAAGAAAACACAATTTTATAAAGACTTTTTCGAGGGGTGACATATAGGTGGTAGCATGTCAAGGCTTGACCAGGTATGACATCAGAAAATGTACTATAGTGCCCATTTCTAGTCGTCTGTCTTATGCATATGCCTGGGACTGCAGCATATTGAGTCAGATCAGAGCAGTCCCAGCTGCCAGCCAGGGGCTGCTCCAACCTGTCTCAATGTGCTGCAGAGAGTCTGGCTGGGGCATGAGGGTGCTCCAGCGCAGGGCTAGCCAGCACCCTCATGCCCCAACCAGCCCCATCAACATCTACACGCACACATTGTGGTGCACTAAATAATGCCATTGTAGGATAGTACTTGTGTTTACAAGTACTATCCTACTAGTGTAGATGCTAAGACTTTACTGTGCAGCTAATTATGCAACTTTGCAGTAACCATCTCATGTAGATGCACCCTGTTAGTAGTAAAAAAAACAAAAATGAAGACAAAAAAACCAAACCAACAACAACAAAAAAACCCTCAAGCTCAAATAGAAAACCCCAAACCTGGAAATAAGCAGGTGCTAACCCAAATAAATGTGTTTTGCATTGAAATGTACCACATTTGGGCTTCCATGGCACCAGTAAATCCAGAGATGAAGGACAGGTCTACTACTGACCTAGATTTTTGTACCAGGGGTATTAATTAATTATTGCAGGAACAACAATTCATAAAAGCAGAGGGAAGAGAAATTAAGACTTACTGCACAGAAAAGAAAGTACATTCAGATGCAGTTTTTAAATCAGAGGAATAAGGGAAGCAGGCACACATGGGAATACTTAGCTAGAACCATAGGAACACCTTGAGCGAATCCAACCCTCTGTCCATCTCATCTCAGGTCCCATCTCTGACAGTGGCCAACAACAGATGCTTCAGAGGGAGGTTAAAGAAATATCCTGCTCTCAGTAGTGACTGGCTTAACCACTGAAACATAAGGTTTTAGATGTTCTCTCTCGCCAGGACGAGAGAAGGAAGAGTATAAGAGAGTAAGGGAGAAAAAAAATCCCTGAAACAGACTACAGCAAGCCCAGGGAGGGAATCAAAATTGTATCTGGACATTGAATAAATGATAAGGAAGTGGGCTTTTGCTTGAGGACGAGTTGATGTGATGGCAGAAGCAAATGTTCCAGTAATTAAAATTTAAGGAAGATCACAAAGTAATACTAGTCTCAACAAATTGTTGTAAATTTTTTCTACCCCTATTAGGCATTTTAAAAAAAAAGCAAACTTAAGAAATACTGATGAAAGTAATGTGTAGCCTAAAAGAAAAAGAATATGCTAAATTTGTGCTGATAACATATCAGAAAAACAGACGTGAACTTCAAGTTTCCATGTCAATGTTCTTCACTATCAGCACAACAAAAACCCAGCAGAACTGTGGCTAAGCAACAGGGGTTACTGATTCTGATTAGTTGAGTGCAAGCTATGAATATTTAATATCTATTGCTCTTTCATAACAGCAGCATTTCTCCACTTTGTTGTTAAATACCCAGGTTAGGGGGAAAAAAAAAAAATCTCTCTCCTTTTAATGGAAATCAGACAATGAATACAAAACAGTAGAAAGAGATAAGCTCCTCTATCACTATATTAGCACTGACTTCTAGGTGCATATAGAAGCTATAGGAAAGTGGTCATTTAAAATATTTGTGAAATATTTGCATGAGTTGTTAAGAAAAAAGGTAGACCCTTTCTTTCACTGTATCGCTATACAAACATAAAGAAATGTACAGACCCAAATATAGTCTAAATTTCCCTTTATACAACCATTTAAATGACATGGTAGCTTGAGCACTATGGATGCTTGTACACATGCAAGACGCCTGCTCTGATGTGTTCTAATTAGCATTCCCACATTTCAAAATGGTGTCAGGGGCACTTTAACAAGGTTCATTGAATGAGCTTTATTTAAAGTGCCCCCACCACTATTTTGAAGCACGGGACACTGAATACATGAGACGCTGTAGGCGTTTTAATTAGACCAGCACCTGAGAGCCACCCTAATTAAAATGCCCCTTCCCCCCACCCAGGAGCACAAGTATAGATGCCCTATAGTGTTAATTGTAGAAGCTAATGTATTATCATTCTGTGCAGAACATCAAAAGTAAACAGAGCGCAGGTTTGTGCTTTTTTGTGACATACATGCATATACACACACCATCCAGGAAGGGTAGGGTACAAGACATTAATTTCTAGTGAAGGAAAACTTAAAGACAAATCCATCACCATTCTCTGTAGTTCACACTTTCCTTCAGGCTTTATGCTGTGTCATAAAGCAGCAAAAAAAAATCTATCAACATTTGTGACAGGGCCAACATTAGCAACATTTAGAGACTTGCATATAATTTATGGCTCTCATCTCTTGATGAAGCCGGGGTACATTTGCACCTTATAGACTAGCCAATGCACCTTATATATCTAACCAACGGAGATATATATAGCACAGGCTTTCACGAGCTGAAGCTCACTTCATCGGATTCTGTGAAAGGGCATGCACAAAGCAGCAGATAAGCAGAAGGGAGAAATTAGAATATAAAAGATATGGAAGAGGGAGGAGAAGGGGAGAGGCAGGCAGTGCTGGGAGAGGCAAATAAACAAGCAGTAAACTAGTAGGAAGAAAGGAGTCATCAAAGCTTACCTAGGTAATGGGATAAGGGTCTATAGTCCCTGTTTTAAACCATACTTAATACAACCTAGTCTGCGAATGATTTCTTGTTCCACATTTCCTGTTCAAGTTGGTTTTTAACAGGCTGGTTTCTAAGAACAGCCACCCTCAAGTCAGTGATCAACTGTCCAGGGAAGTTAAAGCGTTCTGCCAAAAGCCCGCATGTCTTTCTGAAGCTAATGTCAGAGCAGTGATCATTAATTCCATCATGTAGGGATCCTGTCACATCCGTGTGATGCAGATAGCAGAGGGACACTGTAAACAGGTGACAGGTGATTGCCTATATGATACTGGTGGAGTTGCAAGTGAATGAACCTTGGATGTTAAAATCTGTGTTATTTGGTCTGGTGATGATGTGGTCTGTATTGATGTTAGGGCACAGAAGGCATCTGGGTCCATAGCAAAGTCCAATGCCTTGATAAGTTGGGAAGTTAGGTAGCCTGGTGCTTGAGAGATGCCATTTGAGGCTGGGGCGCTGCTTGTAAGCCAGGGCAGATTTGTCCCCCGTGACAACTTTGACACATTTAGCTTCACTAGAAAGCCGGGAGCCTACAACTATAGTACTCAATTTAAGATTGAAACAAACCCCACCCCACAACTTTATTGGAATGTGCATTTATTTGCTATAATAAAAACACAACAAACATGGCAAAAAGAATCAAAAGATGTTGTTTCATTAGTCCTGTAGTCATTATAGTTAAATGCATGTCTCTTTCAGTTTCATAAAACAAAATCTATCCTTCTTGAGTATCTTGACAATGCATCCAATGCTTCATTGAATATTATTTCCACACCTGATCTATTGTTTACCTGAGTTAACGTTTCCACACCTGAGTTAATGTTTCTCGCTAGAGTTAAGGACAGCCTGCAGGCCTGTGAAATGGGAGATACATTACTCAGAACAGTTAACAGACAGCAGAATTACAGAAGTAAGGATATTTTGCAGAGAGGAACTATTAAAGACTATGAAAAAGGAAAGAGGGAACCTATGATGAGTTTAAAAAGAATCAAGTAGATTATAATGAGCCATTAAGTCAACCGACTCTCTCACTGCTACTGGAATAGAAGTGCTGCTGCCACTGCCAGCCAGACAGATGGTTTTAAAGCTTGGATGGACCATGAATCAAAGCGGGGTGCAACTGCACTACTGCACCCCCACCTGGATCCATCCTTGTATGTGCCCACAGCAGTGCCATTCATTTATAAATACAAGGAATCTGCAAATCTGAAATAGTTGTGTATAAGGACAGGGGGAAGAGAGTAATAAAAACAGAATCAATTTTCTCACTGAGAATACAGGAAACCCTCACCATTCACAGGGGATACGTTCTAGGGATCCCCATGAATGGGGAAATCCACAAATACATTCATGAATGGCAGCAGAAGCGCAGCAGTGGCAAGCACGGAGCTCCCACAGATGCTCAGTGGCAGGGGGTGGGAGCATGGCGAGAGTATGCGTGGGGAGAGAGCGTGAGCAGGGAGAGAGCATGGGTTCAAATATTCACACTGCGAATATTCAAAACTGCACATCGCAAATGGCGAGTTTCCTGTAATGTTCTTTATAGCTTGTAATCTGTCTTCATGGAGGATGTTAGTGTAAAGAGACATGACATCCATGGTATCCAATACTGTGTTAGGTGGAAGCTTGTCAATGGAAACAAGTTTCTTAAAAAAATCTCTGGTGTCTTTCAAGCAGCTTGCAGATCCAGTGGCACATGGAAATAGGGAAGAGCCCACGTAGTCAGAAACTCTGTCTGTGATGGTGCCAATGCCAGAGACAAGGGGCATCATTGGTTTGTGGATCTTGGTTAATAAGTAAAAAGTTGCCTGGCCTGGGCTCCCAGGAGTTGGAAACAATAATCTCCTGTGTTTCCCAAGGTAGATCCTATACGAGTGTATCCAGTTCCTTCTGGCGTTGTGCTGTGGGGTCCTCTCAAGGGTCTGTAAAACCCCATGTTGGAAAGTTGTCTCTTGGCTCCCTGTTTTGTCCATGAAAACAGTGGCACCCCACCTTATCAGCCTGTTGTATGGTAATATCCAAGTTGTTTTCAAGGCTGATTACAGCTCTCCATTTGAGCAAACTGAGATTGTAACGTAAATGTTGCTTCTCTGCAATCTCAAAGTAGTCATGGAGGCAGAAACAGTTTATATACAGGTCCAGAGTAGGGCTGTAGCCTTCAGGTACAGTCCAGGAGCTGTCTTTCTCGACCTGTGTATGTGTCTGGTCTGTGCCTAGCTGATCTAGCTTGAAGACATAATCAGAATGTACAGGCAACCCCCGCTTAACGCTCTTAATTGGTTCTGGAAAAAAATGAGCATTAAGCAGAACAGCGCTAAGTGAAACCCATTTCCCCACAGGAATTAATGTAAATAGAGATAATTCATTACTGCCACTTCTTACCGCAGCTTCTCAGCACCGCCGCCGTCTCTTCCCACCCTTCTGCCTGCCTACCGGCCTCTCTGGCCCCATGTGCCAGCCCACACGTGCCAGCTATGCACTTCTGCTGCTTCACCCCGAGTCCCTGCCGGTCCTGGCCCTGGGCACTGGCGGAGGCCCCGCACTCACACCTGTTGTGTCCTCCTCCCACCCCCACTCCCCCCCAGTTGGTGCTTCTCACTGCCGCCGCTTCTCCCCACCACCTCTGTCCACCAGCCACTGTGTGCTAACCTGGACCCCTGCTCCTACTGCCCCGCCCTGGGCACCTGCTGGCCCTGCGGCACCAGTGCAGGCTCCATGCTCATTCCCACCCACCCACTTGCTGCCACTCACCACTTCTCGCAGCCACCACTGCTCTGCTGAGTGCTATAACGAAACTGGCTCAGCACTAAGTGAAATCAGGTATTAATTTTAAATGAGTGCTATAGCAAAATAGCACTAAGTGAAACCGTGTTAAGCAGGGGTTGCCTGTATAGGATTAAACAGAAGGCAATTTGTGCATGGCAGTAAAAAATATGTTCAACTTTTCTTTGGGAACAAAATGGGTTATTCTTCATACAAATGTATTTCTAAGCAACCAGAATGACCATGCATATGTACAAATGAGGGTGCATGCATGCAGATATACTTGCACAGGCAGGTGAAAGTTAATTCCTTGAAAACTTCTTATTGAAATAATCTCCTTGTAGTTAAAGAAAGAGTGAACAATCACTGGCAGTCTCTTTGAGGTGGGAACTGTCTTCCATATTTTGTGTGTAAACTGCATAACAGAATGGGGTCCCCTCTCAGCTGGGGCCTATAGGCAGTACTGAAATACAAATGATAAATAATAAGAGGGAGATCAGTTACATTAATGAGTTGCTGAACTCATTCATGCAGGCAACAGCTTGATTTTATTTGACACACAAAACTGCTATTTTAAAATTGTTATTGAATAGCATTAATCATGTGTATCTACACTTGTTCTATTCTTGATGTATCTAAACAATTTTAGCTGCGGCTAAAATTGCACAAAGGTGCCACATGTTACATACTTCTTATAGTTATAGGCAAAGTGTAAAAATAATTGTACAGGTTTCTAGCAAAAACAGTAATACTTGAAAATCTTAAAGACCATCTGTCACCTCTACAGATAATAAAGAGTAAGTCTGCCATTAAGGGCCTATACTAGTTAGCATTGCAAGTAGAAAGTATCAAGCGGTTTATACTCCTTTTACTCTTTTTGTTTCCCATCATAATATTAGTTTAAAAAAAAAATTCTGCGGTCTAAATAGCGACGTATCATATTCATCTCATCAAAATACAAAATACATCCTGCCGTTAAGGAAAGGGGAGCATGTATTTCTATTCTAATGGCGAACAGTGAAGCCTCTGTTATCACTCAATATCAGCAGACACCTCCTGTCCCTGTAACACTGCCAAAAAGGAAGTGAATGGTTTACGAGTTTATACTGCGCATCATGGAAAAAACATGATGCACACAAGGGTTTGAGAAATAAAACATCTGAGAATGTTCACCAGCACAGAGATGACAGGCTTTTACAGTCTTTTGTCACTACAACTACAATGAGATTCTCTCACACTGTATCACAGTCATAATTGTACACATTCATCCACCCAAATAATCTTGACTCTTAATGATGTTTTACATGCTAGAAAGCCATTATTATTATATGGAAAATAGTCTTTTCAGTGAAACTGCATAAATTAATTCCTTTTGCCAGAAATATCAGTTAGTTTTAGGAAATCTTAATTGGAACTTGGGATACATGTAAGTATAGATAATTACATTTATATAGTAAAGCTTGCTGTTCCTGTAAGTTGCAGATAATATGGGGCACAGTATCATGACTACCTCTCCCAGTCTGGGAAAATGCCTTAGAGCATATTATAAAGAGAATTAATAAGAAAAAAATGGATTAGCACCGGTTCTTAGTTACATCTCAGTCAGTTGTGACTTGAGGGTCACTGATGTCTTGCTAAAAAGTATAATCTCTCGGTGTGTATAAATCTTCAGTCAGAAAATCCACTTAGCTCAAGTAAATGATCTAGTATGTAATGTAAAAACAGTTTAATAAACAGAGGCTGAACAGTGGAACATTACTTAGGGCAGTAATAAAAAGAATCCTCTTTTTTTTTTTTTTTTAAAAAGAGCAATGAGTGGGTATTAGTATCTTGGCGTGCTGCTTAACAATCTATTTGCAGTGTCTGCAGTAATTAATAAATTATTTGCATTAATGGCATATATTTTTTTAAAGACAGAGGACAGAGTTCATAAAAAACAAAAATTAGAAAAAAATCGCCAACAAAGATCTATGAATGCATTTTATGCCAAATCTCTCAACCTTCTGGTGAATATTTCAGACCCTGTCTCTACAACTCAAAATAAACAAGTGAAATCAAGGATGACTAATTTGCATGTACTCATATGTAAATTAGTATCTGGCCTTTTACATTTGTTCTTTTCAGTAAGAAGGGAACCAGGTGGCAGCAGAGCTGCTTTTAGGTCTCTGCCAAGGAAAAGTTAATTTTTAGAAAAGCAAAAATGATTGGATCTGGAAGAGGGATTTGACATCATATATGTGCATGTGATATCAGACACCAATTGAAATCATTATCTGTACAACTAATAGTGAAGAGAAAAGAATATAACCCAGTAGTAGGCTTGTTTTGTTTAACATCTCTCAAAGGGAACCCTTATATACTGATTAACATAGATTTTTTTGGTAAAAGCTTAGGTATAAGGCATGGGTTAATACTGTTGCTTTTTCTATCAAATATTTTGAAGAAGGTGCTGAATATAATGAACCCCTTCTGCCTGCACTTAATACATGTCTGGACACAAGAAACACTCTATAAAAGGTGTCAAAGATGGGCTGGATCCAGCCTGAAGACCCCATCACCTGGCCCCCTAGTGCTGTCTGCAGGTCTCAGAATCGACACAAAGGCAACATGTGGGGCATAATGGATAGCCCTGTGTGACACACATGGCACCTGCCATGACCACTTTGGGACAGTGCTGCATGCAGCACCTGTTCCAGGTGTTCCATGTCAGATCTGGCATTGCCTCCCAGAGGCAATGTGGCTCCAGATCAGGTGGAGCAGGACTGTGCTGCACATGGCATCCACGCTAGCCACTCCTGGACACGCACTAGATCTGGCACATGGGTCAATCTGGCCTGTGGACCAGCCCCATGCCATTTATCTAGCCCACGGGGCTGGATGAATTTGACATCCCTGGTCTATGCTAATAATTCTGAAAAGTAAGAAGTATATTTTGTATAAAGGGGTTAGTAAAACACTGTGGACCAAGGAAGTCTGATGAGCTACACACGGAATTTATTTAGCCTGTTTTAGCCAACCTGTTTGGATTCCAAAACGTGCTCTTTCAAAGTAACCTGTAAGGCATGACCTCACTTGGGATTATGTTTGCATTACTGTTATTTGCAATATAGCCGTGAATGCAAGGTGGTTATTCTTCAGATGAGGACAGGGATTATGTTCATTGAGGTTATAAAGTGTGCAGTTCACAGAGCAAGATTAGGTTCTATGTGGACAACCGATACATGAATTAGTGAAGAATGAAGATAAATAAGGCCAGTGACAAAGGAACTAGGTTTAGCAGATGATGTGTTGATTTCACAACTTTTCAAAAAATGTTATTTTCCAATTTATCACCCATTCACTTGAACACTCTGATGAGAGAACTTGGATTTGTAGACATGTATACAAGTAGACTGTATATACTCTTAAGATATTCAGAATCACTTTTAGGATTATGTACATTTCCCAGAATGTATACTGATAATTTAAAAAGCAAACAAATAACATACTTACCTCAGCCCTTGTTCTGCTGAAAGCACCCCCAATCTGAGCATCCCCCAATCACTTGCCCAAGCTTCAAAAACACCGAGTCACAGAATCTGTTAGATTCTGATGTGGGAGAAGGTTAGAGAATCATTCAATAATCAAGGTGCTTGGACCAGCAGAGTTCAATTCTTCAGTCTGCTGCAAACAGCCTGTGTGTAAGTGAGTTTGAGCAAATTATTAGTTTTTCCACACCTTGAGGAGAGCACTAAGGGTGGTGTAAGGACAAGTACACTAAAGATTGTGAGACACCCATCTCTGACCTGTGTGATGAACCTACTCTGTCTAGGAGCAGCACTCAGATGTTCTGCACTGTTCCAGGCAGGCTGCCTCCCTAAATCAGAAATATGACACCACATGCAGGCTGACGGTACCCTAAACCTCATTCTCCCTAAACAGTGCTAACTAGACCATCAAGAGCACTGAGCGAATACGGCTACACTGCTTTTTCTTTAGGAGGCAGTCTTTGTGCTTGTCATTTCTAAATATGGTAAGTTTACTGTGTTGACTTGGTGTGAGATACTATTGTAACAATAGGAATCATTTAAATACCTACATAAACAGATGTGCTAGTATAAGATTAAAGGTACCAAAAACAAATATGCTTGATTATGCTATGGTAGCACTTCCCAGGAACTATTTATCCAACTCTCTATGGATCCTTAAGCATTTACAATATCAAGAACTATTGAGTTGCCTTTTGTATCATCTGGGTTACTAACAGCTGAATCCTCAAAACTAGGCAACTGCATAAAGAAGGGAGGGAAGGGAAGTTTAAACCTTCAGTAGGATAAAACACCTTATTTCTCTCCAACGGCTAAGGCAGTAAGTATCAAAAAGAGGCACTTGAAAACATCCTCACCCAAACTGAGCAAAGTAAAAGACCCCTGTAAACATTCCCTTACAATCAACTGAAAACCCTGTCAGAACCTCCAATCCAGCTTTACCCAAAATAAAAAAATCATAATTGCAACAACTGACTGCTCCAGAAAAGAAAAGACTTTACAATCTAAGGACATACATTGTTACAATCAATTATATTCAAACCTAGGAGAAGTTTACACCAAGCAAGACACCCACTCCATCTTTAGAAAACAAAACAAAACATAAAACCAAAACTATACAACTGCAGCTAATTTTGTGAGCCAACAATAAGTTTCTACAAAATAGGAGTAGCAATTAGATTAAGCAGTCTTCCCTATTGTTCTCCTTTGTGTTGCATGTGTATACTTGTAATCATAAAAGTGGAATGATTATTGTTAAGATAGACTTTATTTCTGAAACTAACTGTGAGGTCTCATGGTTTTACTGTGCCAAAGATCGCTATAATTTGTAGAGAAGCCTGGGTAAAATCTTGATTCTCACCCCAGGCTCCTCACAGCTCTGAGGCTTGTAAAGAGATGAATGCTTTCAGTTCCCATTCATTTAAATGGGAAATGAGGGTGTTCTACATTTTGCTCAGCGGCTGAAGGGCCCGGAATGGAAGGCAGGGCAGCACCTCATTTCATTCAACCAAACCATCACTGCTGACTAAGGAAGGACACAGGGGTCTGGAACAGATATTGCATAAACTGGTTTGAGCCAAATCAGTTAAGTCCGATGCTACATTCAACCAGGTTTATCTCAAACTGGATTTGGCAATTTTGCAACTGGTTTACATGCACTGAATGTTACAGGTTTCAACCAGTTTCTGATCACTTAAACCAGTTTGTGTGTAATGCCTGTCCCTAGCCTGGCAGGCTCCAGAGCTCTCCGTCTTAAAACAGTGAACAATGGGAGAGGGAAACTACAGTAATGAAGAGCACCTCCTCAGTTCAAAATCTGTATAGAATATACATGGTAAGAAAACTCCATTTGTACACATACATGCCCATGTTTGTGAGCCTAGAAGAATTCTATTAAACATGGGAGAGATGGGCTACGTTGCTGGTTTTCCTGCGGGCAGCACTAATGAGCCAAATGAAGGGGTGACCCTGACCAGTTCTAAAGTGACAGATAAAAGCCTTTTTGCAAGAATTTGAGAGAATGACAGTTTAAAACAGGCTTTTCCTGAAGGGAAACAGCTTGCAACAATTCTAATTACAGTATTTGGGCAATGAGGGTGGGAGGAACAAATCCTTTCATGCATTGAGTAACCTGCTCATGCTTACATGAACTATTGCTTGGGAGGTAATAGCCCAGCACTGAGAAGTCATTGATCAACAGAGCATAGTGACATGTGTGCCAAGGCATAAACAGAATAGAAATGCACATTTCTCAAAAAAGTGAATACATGTGTGCACATGCGCGCGCACACACACACACACACACACACAGTGCTCTTAGATGGAATCTGTAGGGAGTCTAGAGGACAAAAAGAAATAATAATTAACTTGGGCCTCTTCAACATATAATATTTGACTTTGTCTGGTTTTGTGGCTATGATACATACTAGTAATAACACTGTAAACTTGGAATTAAAACTTACTTTACTACAGCATGTTGCACTGATTACAAGGAACGCAAAAGACAAGGATTTTTCTTCAGGTCTCCCTTCATACCCCAAAGCTTATCTGTATCCCTCTCAACTATACAGTTGGTCCAACTAAAAGCTGTCATCCACAAAAATCCTTGCCTCTCATATTTTTCCTGCACCATTAGAGCTACAATATCATTTCAATTTTACTTAATACACAGAGGATACTGATTACAAGCAGTCAGGCCTTAACTACTAGCTTCAATTATGTGGCATTTCTATTTCTGAATGGATAGTATGTTAAGTAATTGTGCGGGCTGTAGCTTAACCAGAGGAACATATCCGAATGCAAATAGAAAGAATTTTCCTGAATGTATTTAAAAGGAAAGGCATCTGCTTAGTTTAACTAGACACTAGAGGTCACTCTTGCTCCATCCTTTATTCTTTCACCCTTACTTTATTGGCAGAACTGAGGAAGGAGCCTGACTGAGACCAGTTCACCACAATGCAGCATTACCATGTCACATACCAAATAGTTATGGGGGCTTCATAAAGCCTTTGAAACACTGTGCAAACACTGCAAAAACAGTAATCTTACACAAGCCTCACCGCAGTCTACCAATGAGCAAGTCAAACAACACACTACCTTTATTGCAGATCCTGATCCACATCACACTGCTTAGGAAGCACTGCAAATATGGCTTTAAGTCAAACTTATACTCCTCCAGTTTTGGTGTGATACAGTGACTGGGTCAGTTGCAAATAAATTTGAGCAGCAAGGAGGCTGACATAATTCATACTATATGACAACAGTTTTGAGGCCTTTTCTATTACCTGAGGATCACTGGAACATAGGATATCCTTGTCCATCCTCTTGCCATAATGCCGAAGCAGTTGATCACTTGGGAGAGCTGTCACTTCCTACAGTGGCTCTCCGCCACCTGAGGATTTCCATCTACTGCTGGATTCCTCTGGTGCCAACTAAATCAGCCCTAGGACAGAATTCAGACTGAGGTACATTGTGGGTAAGAGCAGCACACTATCCAAGAGGCAAGCACCCAACAGCAGTTTTCATTTTTTAATTAGAAAAACAAAGATTTGGATATCTCAGAAATTACCCAAGACTAAAGCATCCTAGGCAGACATGAATGAAAAATCACTCCCCTAAGAGTTTCAAACAGAGGTTAAAAGGGCTCTTTTTGCAAACCGTTACTTTTAGGTTTAATACTTGCTAGTGCCAATCATCAAAGCAACTGTAAATATAGTACTGAGTACAGCACTATCGCCCATGCTCCCAGGCATAAAGGAAGCACACAAAACCAAGCAGAAACAATGTACGTACTAAGAAACAAGCAACAGACAGGCTAAGAAGTTACAAAAAACCTCCAGTGGTTTGAAATTGGCGATCAAGACTGCAGGGATCCTTATTCAGGCAGAAAATGAGGCACCTAACCAGCAGTCTCAGCACAAGCCTCTATGGGCAGATCCAGGATTTTGAAAAAAGGGGGCACACGTGGTAAGGTTTATCGTCACATATAACACAACACATACTTTTCCCCAGGTAAAAAGAAACTAGGAGCCTTCCTAATATGCTAGGGGCACGTGACTGTTTAGATTGATGCAAAAACAAAGGTAACATTAGAATGAGTTTAAAAACAGTCTGCAGGGCTGTGAAATAAGAGCTATGTTACCAGGACCAGCTAATGGACTGAAGAATGGCGGAAGAAAGGCTAGCTTGATTAGCGGACCATTAAAAAGGAGCAAAGGTTGTTAGCACCCATTGAATGAACGGTTTCGAAGGATTTGGGCAGGTTATAGCGAGCCATGAATGGACCGCCACAGCACTGCCCGAAGAGAAGTGCTGCTGCCGCTGCCCGGCAGTTGAGTGTTACACTTTGGGTGGAGTAGGAAACTGAATCTGTGCACCCCTCTGGGTCCACCTTGCAGGTCCCCTAGTGTCCCTAGCGGCAGCAGCTCTAGGGCTGTGCCACACAACCTAGCAGCAGTGGTGGCTCTGCAGCCATGCTACACGGCCCAGTGGCAGCGGCTGTGGTGCTGCACTATGCAGCCCTGTGGCGGTAGTAGCCGTGGGGCTGACCCGTGGGCCCGGTATGGCCTGGCCGCCTACCACACTGCAGTCTGTGGGGCTGGATGAGTTGCCCACCCCTCTTTTAGACGGCAGGTACCGTATTTCTTCACCTCCCACACACACCTAAGTGTATAGTGGATAGGACCTAACCTGGCCAATTGTTTAGCTCATTTATAGGATTGAGTTGCATACACCTATAAAACAGGTATCATATAAATTTAATTTATCCTCCTCTTACCTATTCAAAACACACACCTTTGCCCCAAAAGCAGCAGCTGGGAAATGGGCCTGAGTTTAGATGCCAGAGGCAGCTACTTTGCGCTGAAACCAACAGAAACTGGCTGCCAGGAGGCAGCCCCAGGAGGAGCAGAACAAAGAGCAGGCCGGGCTCCCTGGCTGCTGCCCACTGCAAAGAAATAGCTTTTCCCTCCCTTCTGCCTGTCAGAAATAAGCTGTGCGTGGTCTCGTGGCGCGTGTGTATGCGCGTAATTACGGTACCACATCCCCAAGCTGTGCCAGGTTGAGCCTGCTTGCACCTACTCCGCGCGGGAGGGGGAAGGGAGGGCTGAACACATAACACACTCCCCTCCCCCCTGGAGAGCCGTTGGCCCGGCGGTTGACTGTTCGGTGACGCAGCACAACACGTGACAGCCACCGCCCGCGTACGCAGGGGCGGGGCCACGCGCGAGACAGCGCCCCCTCTCCAGGCTTCAGTGCGAGCCCGCTTGGCCAATCAAGCAGAGCCGGAGCGTACGTCAGCACCAGCGGCTGACTCCCTTCGTTCATTGGCTGTTCCTCCACAGCGCCCCGCCCCCCCTGCACGGACCGGTCACTCAGTCCCCCCCGCGAGTTGCCGGGTGTTTGTGCCGGGCGAGCGCGGCGCCGGCCAGGGGCGCGCTGCGCAGGCGCAGTGGGGGGCGGGGGCGCAATCGTGACGAGGGGTAGCAGCTGGGGCGTTGGGGACTACAGCCCGCCCGCGGAGCAGCGCCGCCAGGTAAAGCCGGAGGGGCCGCGGGAGCCACCCGCTCATGCCGGGATACTCGGGTGGCCCCCGCCCCGCCCTGACCTGCTTTGCTGTCCCCGCAGAGCCACCCGTGCCCGCAGCCGCGCGCGGCCGAGCCGCCAGCCCCCGGCCCGCCGTAATGAACGCGGACATGGACGGTAAGGAGGCCTTCGCTGCTTTGTTTCCCCTACCCCCTTGTGCCTGGGCCCTGCCGGGAGGACGCGCAGCTGTGCGGGGACGGGGGGCCTGTCTAGCTGTGCGTGTTTTGGTTTCTTCCAGCTGTGGAGGCTGAAAACCAAGTGGAACTGGAAGAGAAAACCCGGCTAATCAACCAGGTCCTGGAGCTGCAGCACACTCTGGAAGGGAAGTGGCTTCTGGCTCCTCTCCCGGGTCTGTGGGATCCTTCCCCTTGCTGTTCAGGAGCACAGTGCCAAATGCGGCTGGTAGAGACTCTACCCGCCTGAAGTCTGAGTTGCATAAACAAGTAGCGGGTTGTGCTGCTATATGATTGAAGGGCTCGGGAGAAAATGCTTCTGTGCTTGCTATTAGGATCTGGCCTACTGGTTTCTTGCTATGCATCCAAATTTTACCCAAAATGCTCAAGGTGGACCTGCTGCCTTGTTAATTTCCTTGCCAGTAAGAGCTTGTCCGTGAGCCTGTGGGTGCTTGAAATTCTGCAGCTTCCCGTAGCTGCATTCTGCAGTAGCTGAGCACATGAATGGTTAATGGACTCCTGTGCAATGAATGAGTGTAATAACATAACCATGTCAGCAGGCAGAAGGATGGTGACTTGCATGCAGTTAAGTGTACAGAGCAGGGAAGTCAGGAAACAAGCTTCTGGAAGGGGGATGGGGTGTTAACACAGCTTCATTTAGAAAAAGGTTGGGTGACGTTCTTCAGGCAGTGCTATTTTACATGGTGCTGTCATGCAGCCCTGTTTGCCTACAGTAAAAACTCAAGTAATTTGATTTAGATGCATCAAATGGCTCAGTTGTTTTAAATAACCAATATTTGTGTTTTTCTTTAGACCTATCAGCACGAGTAGATGCTGTTAAAGAAGAAAACTTGAAACTGAAATCAGAAAATCAAGTTCTTGGACAGTATATAGAAAATCTTATGTCTGCATCTAGCGTTTTTCAGACAACTGACACAAAAAGCAAACGGAAGTAAGGGGTTGGTTCCCAAGTGGTGGCACTGTATTGCGGCTGTTTTTTGTTTTAATTGGCATAGGCTACATGAGCTAAAATACCTTAGTGTGTGGCTTTCTTGGGTATATGAAGATTAACTGCAGTGATAGGCAGAATTAAGAACATTATCATAAACCGGAGACATGAGTTTGTGTGGTGTTAGACTTTGAACAATGTGCAGATGTAGTGTAGAGACTTTATAACTAGACTTGCATATTTATGTTTCAGAAATCAGCAATGAGCATGTCTTGTTAACTGAATCCAGTTTTAGTCAGGTGAAGCAAACCTGTCTGTCAGCTGCCTCGACAGTTTTAGGGTACTGTTCTTGACTAGCAAAATAATGCACTGTTGTATAAAATGGTACTGAAACCATATTCCAAACGAATTCTTAAACCTACTTTGCACCACCTTTACTTCATCTCAGAAAAAACAAGTTTTAGCGAACATTTTATGATGCTATCCATATCCCTCTTAGGGAGAACAAAAAGTATGGTGTGTGTATTTTTTGTTGGTTTGTTTTTATTTTAAACACAATAAGGTTCTCTGTGAATAAATAAAGACACGACCTTTACTTTGCAGGGTTTGTGGTTCTGGTAGTTTACGTAGATTTTTGTTAGGCTGAAAACATTGAGCCCAGTTAGTAAAATGCAACATTTTTGTTTTGTTTTGTGAATGCTGCATTACTGTGATAAAACAAACTCTTTACCATGTGTAATATGGTTTCTACATTTCAAACCAGTTTCTCTTCCCCAGTTCTCTGTATCCCAAAGAAGTGTCAAGGACTGCACCACCGTGTCTGGTCTTTAAAAAGTTTATATTTGAGTTAAGTATTAAAGGATCATGAAAATACTTTGAATAGTAAGCTTGGTAGAAAAATCTGCTCACACTTTGAACAATAGTTCATCTTACTCTTCTGGAAGAATTTGCACTGAGGAACTGAAGATCAAACCTTTCTTCAGCTCCTGCTCTTTACCCATCCTCTGAAGTGCCAGATTTCTCTGTACTTCTTGCCTTCTAGCTGCTACTTCTGTTACGACACTGGGGCAGATTGCCAGAGCTAGAAGTGATTGGCTGGTGCCTGATCACTTTCTTTTCACTGGCTTCTATGTCTCTATGGCAACTTCCAATTCCTGCCCTGGTGTACTTTCATGCTACTAGGAAGGGGTAGAAATTGGCATTTGTAACACATGGTGGAGACCATTTATGGCAGTAGAAAATAGTGGATATTGGTCCTGTGTAGATAAGTTCTCAACTGTGGCTACAGCCAGAAATAGTCTAGCTCTGACTAGAGCAAGCAACTTAATATCCAAGTCAGCTCCCATATTTAAAGGTAGAGGTATTACATACCAATTAATATTTGTAAAAACCCTTTGAAGACAAGAGTACTATAGCTATATTATAAAAACACTTTCTGACTCGCCTCCCAATTTAATAAGTATCCAACTTTTAAGTCATCAGTTTGAAACTAATTACTTTTCTAAAGCCCTGTTTGGACTAAAATTGAACTGAAGCCAGAACTAAATGGTTTCTAGCAAACTGAGTAGTTAAAATATATCAGCAGCGGTTTCTATGTACAGTTGTGTTAAATGCTTTGTTCTTAGAACTGTAAGTCAGTGAATTAATGGCAAAAACATTTCCACTGTAGCTCAGTATTAAGAGTGAAAACACAAAACTGCAAAAGTGGTAATACTACATATTATCAGCGTTGCGATTTGCATTATTCTCATCTGCTAGCATAGCAAGCCAGTTGATTTCTTGTATTTTTATTGATGTTACCTAGACAGTCTTAAAGGTTTCTCTTGTTAAGCAGTAAAAGGGCTTAATTGTGAAGGCTACATTTTATCACTGCTGTACTAAATTCTGTAAATTGAAGTGGGGAAAGAAAAAACAAAGGAATTCTGATTGGGTGAGTGGATGTAATGGTAAAGAATTAAAACTACTCAAAAGTTTGAGATTCCTTGATAGCTAAAAACTAGACTTGAACAGCAGCACTGTAGTGGCATAGAACTACTCATGAGCTAGATTTTTTTGAATGAGACAAGGCTCTAACCTTTCCCATCCAAAAGTGTATTTAAAAGTTACTTCACTACTTATTTATTGCAGCTCAGATGCACAGATTGCAGTAAGCAGGTTATTCAATAGTAAAACATTTGTCTCTTGAGTCCTGTTCATAATTAAGAAACAGTGTACTCTGACCCTATTACAAAAAACAGATAAATGTATAGTGGATAGGACCTAACCTGCCCAATTGTTTATAGGATTGTGTCGCATACACCTATAATATAAGTATCATATAAATTTAATTTATCCTCCTCTTACCTATTCAAAACTTTGCAAACACTCCCAAATACTGGTAGTAAGTAGGGATTAATCTGGCTAATGGCCTACCTGTCCAATGTTTGGGTATAAAACAACACCCATGATATTCATTTGAGGTTTGTTTTTTTTTTTAAACAAAAACAAAAGCAGCTATTAAGTTTTGCTCCTTTCACTTAAAAGCCATGTCAGTACATTACCAATTTGCATAGTAGAAGATATCCACCATTGCCAAATGGTAATGGGGCATTCCGTTGTTAGACTTGAGCTACTCTCCTAAAAAAAAAAAAAAAAAAAAAAAAATCAAGTAATCTCAAAACCATTTTTGTATTGTTAACCCTGATAGTGATATTTTAGCCATATGTATATAGTAGTAGTCATTTCAACCAGCTGTAAACATTTTGCATCTCACTGTGGCCTTTGTTTAATTTATGAACATTTTAAAACTTGTATTTCTGACTTTACACTAAATAAAAGCTTTTGATTGGTCTTACTTGGTTTATTTTGGCATCTTTAAAACATACTAAAACAGTTCACCACTATATCTACTATATATTCCAAGGGGGGGGGAAGATGAGGACACTTGAATAGTTCTACATAAATTAAGATTATTACTGAAATAGTAGTTATGGATACCAAATGCTGATATTCCCAGTTCTGAGAATTTTCCAGTACATTGCTTGGTTGCATGTATTTTGGGCCCTGATTAGTTTAAAGTAAAATGTTTCATGTCCCTGACCTGTATTTCTGTAAGTCTCTCTATCTGAATGAGAAGAGTCTTGGCAACACAATTAGTGTTCTTGTAACCCAGGCATCTCTGTGTGTGAGTGTTTTGGGCAAGAGTACTCAGATGATTGTGCCTTGCACCAAAGAGGCTGTAGTGGATCAATCTTGGAAAGGGTGATTAAGTCTATTTGATGATTTTGAATTTCTGAAATGGCCTCTTGGGGCATTCTGCCTGTTTTAAAATGTTTCTCCATGCTAATTGGGTCTTCATAAAGTATCTGGATAAACTGGCTCAGTTGTGAGCTATCAAGAAGGCTTTTTGCATCAGGGAAGCTTACAATCCTGTAAAGAGAAGTAATACACACTTTGTTGTCCTAGGCCTTTGAACAAGACCCTTATTACTATTTAGAGACTTCCAGATAATTTTGGGAACTCTCAATCATTTAACTTGCATATTTAATGGACCTTTTTAATAAGAGGCTTCTTTGCCATAGGTTCTTTAACTACAGGGCACTTTGAAGGAAGTGGTACAGCCTCCAACAGAACAGGTGTAACTGGTGTTGCTAAATGGTGTGCAGAAAGAGGAATTGCCATACTGAATTAGACCTTTGTGAACCCCGCTCTGTGGCCTTCTTTATCAGAGCCAAATCTCTGAAGTTGATGTTTCTGTGAGAGGGAAGAAGCAGGGATACTGAACAGAGACTGGGCAGAGGGATTCATAGGTGTTAGGGTTGGAAGGGACCTCAACAGATCATTGAGTCCGACCCCCTGCATCAGCAGGATCTTCCTAATGTCCAATCTAAATCTTCTCTCTGCTAGCTTGTGGCCATTATTTCTTGTAACCCCCGGGGGCGCCTTGGTGAATAAATACTCACCAATTCCCTTCTGTGCCCCCGTGATGAACTTATAGGCAGCCACAAGGTTGCCTCTCAACCTTCTCTTGCGGAGGCTGAAGAGATCCAGTTTCTCTAGTCTCTCCTCGTAAGGCTTGGTCTGTAGGCCCTTAACCATACGAGTGGCCCTTCTCTGGACCCTCTCCAGGTTATCCGCATCCCTCTTGAAGTGCGGCGCCCAGAATTGCACACAGTACTCCAACTGCAGTCTGACCAGCGCCCGATAGAGGGGAAGTATCACCTCCTTGGACCTATTTGTCATGCATCTGCTGATGCACGATAAAGTGCCATTGGCTTTTCTGATGGCTTTGTCACACTGGCGACTCATGTTCATCTTGGAGTCCACTAGGACTCCAAGATCCCTTTCCACTTCCGTGCCTCCCAGCAGGTCATTCCCTAGGCTGTAGGTGTGCTGGACATTTTTCCTCCCTAGGTGCAGCACTTTGCATTTCTCCTTGTTGAACTGCATTCTGTTGTTTTCTGCCCACTTGTCCAACCTGTCCAGATCTGCTTGCAGCTGTTCCCTGCCCTCCGGCGTGTCCACATCTCCCCATAGCTTTGTGTCATCTGCAAACTTGGACAGAGTACATTTCACTCCCTCGTCCAAGTCACTGATGAAGACATTAAAGAGTATCGGTCCAAGGATGTATGCTGCAACTCTTCCTAGGAAAGAGCAACCATTACACTTTCTCTAAAACCATCAGAAATTTAACCCTTGTGCTCATGCTGTTCCCCTAAAGGCAACTGAAATTATACCAGTGATATTGGAGCCTTATGTGATAACGTGTTAGGAACCACTGGTACTGCTTACATTTGAACCACTAATACAAGGAATACCAGCATCAGCCAGAATGTAGGTATGTGCCTCAATGTAAAAAGGGTTCCAGTTGCACCATGTGAGGCAGAACAGGATCAGTTAAAAGCAGAAGTGTTTCTTGATAGCTCAGAGAACCAGCAGTTGCTACAGGGACTGTATGTCCACACCCAGGATTACCAGCCCCCTATGCCAAGCAAGGAAAATGTGGAGACCTCCCTTATGCCTTTACTATGCAACAATCCTTCAGTAAGAGTCCACAAAAGACTACTGAGCTCAGATTCCATTCTACTTATTGGATGTCTAAACAGATAAAATAGGTGCTAAATTGCAATTCTATTCAACCCTGTTCAAGCCCCTAAATATCCATTAAAGCATCTCCTGTAACACACCCTCATCTTGCCTTTAAGACTGAGGCAGTGAAGAAGAGGACCACCCACCCACCTTTTTGCATTAACTTTTTAGGTGGAATAGAATCTGGCCCTTGGGTCCTCCCTTGATACCTCCAACCTACATCTTTTCTAATCAGAAAAATCTAAAGCTCTATCCAAACAACTTCAAAACACTTAAACCCAAGTGCTTCAATAAGGCTATGGCTGATGGAGCCTCCTGATGAGTGCCTGCAAGATGCTCTGTTTGGAATGAACTTGGGATCCAAAAATACTAGCAGTTTAAACAGCACCAGCAGGGAAACTTTGTACTCAAAAACCTGATTTGATGAAGGCTTTTTGCTTGGAGATTTTCCCTTTTCATTTCCTTCATGCCAGATTTTATGGGAAATCTTTGTTTTCTTTGTGCAACAATTAGAGGTGTTTTCCACTTGTTTTTATCATGTAGAAAGATACCTATTAATATTTTCCATCCATGTTTGCTGCCAGTGGCTCCAAAGCAGCAAGATGTTACAAGTAAGTTTTGATTTTAGAGTATAGGGCTGAAGCAAATACAGTCTCTCTTGCAGTATGCTGTTTATTTAGATACTATTATGCAAATTAATGCCCAGTTACTTATGACTGTAAAAAACTGAACCCATCAAAAATCTTATTTGTAATAAATTTCATGTTAAGCAGAAATTATTAAATATCTTATGTAAGAGGCAATGTACATTTAGCAAATATTTTGTAAACAGAGGTCAGGCCATTCTGGCTTGGAACATGAAAACTATAAAAGTCTGAAAATGTCACCTGTACACTACTACTTCTGTAGATTTGACATCTTTGCATTCAAATATAAAGACATGCCACACTTATTCAGTTGTTCTATGTATGCTCTATTTTAAAAGCACCCCTTTAAAATAAATTACTGTAACAAAGGTCTACAGTGAATGTGACCAAAACAATACTAACTAAAAGACAGATCATTTACAATAAAATGTTTCTAGCACTAAACAGTTATCATACAAAAACAACTTTATTGCAGTTAGGTTCTGCACAGAAAAAAGTCTGCCTGGCCATTTTTTAGAGCTGTGAATTACCAGTGATGCTACATCTGTGTTAACTGTCCCGTTCTAGCTGAAGTGTAAGCAGCCAATTTGTGCTAGAGCTGCAAAAATATTACAGTTTACTATGTGTTTTAAAAAAATGTTTACAGCCAAAATTACCTCCAACCACTATTAAACTAATTTCTAAGAATATTCATCTTTTAAATCAGATAGTCACCTCGCAAATTTACTTTTATTCTAAATTCAACATACCAGCTAACTCTTCACATACAGCATTTCTCCTTAAAGAGAATTAAGGAAAGGTTGGAAGGATTAAAGAGGCTGGAGTATGAAAGGAGGAGGCTAAGTAGTGATGAGTCCAATTTCCCCCCCACCCCGGAATCTCAGCAAACCGCACACTGTCAGGCACACCAAAGTGGCATACCAAACATTTTTATAATCAAGAGATAAAAATACTAGTTGGATATAACTCAGTCCTTCCGTACTCTTCTTTTACGTACTGATTTTGTTGGACCATCGCCAGACCCTGCACTTTCATCAGCTTCTTTCATCTGAAAAAAAGATTTTAGTATATTATCATCAAAACCGCAAAGCAAAATGTAATTACAGCAACATGTAATGATTTTTTTTAATCAATCCTATCATCTGTAATGCTAAGTAAACTTTCCAGAATGTAATCTAATGATAGAGCCCTTTTTTACCACCCTTATGTTTATCTTTTCCTCTGTATAGAATGTAAAAATGATATGTAACTGATGTTGTATCCTCAAAAAGATTCCCTTCATTTTCTAACCCGATTTACTTAGTATCTAAGAACAATTACTTCATTTCATGAATGCAGTGACTTTAAGCAACAGTCTGAACTCACACTCCATTCCCACAGTTACTTAAAGGTTTTAGGTATGACTCGTTTCTCACTGAGAATAAGGAGCAGCAGAGTGGAAACCAGATACCTGATTTAGCATTTTATTTGTAAACAGATAGCTACTAGATAAGAAATCTTTCCAACAGGGATTTCAGTTTGGGCCAACAGCGTACCCACTTTGCTGTAACACCCAATGCAAGCGTCATGACTTTAATTTAGTGCTATGATCTGAGAATTGTCTTGGTAACACAAACCTTTTTCATGCAGCAAGTAGGTAAGCTAGATATGCATAGAAGTTGTTTACTGGTTATGGATGAATAAATAATACTTTAAGAAAAACTGGCTAGTCACCAGATAACTTTGGACATCCTAGAGAAAAAGGTTAATTGCAAATGCTGAACTGAAGTCAGACCTGGTCTGACAATGCTGTTTTGGAAAAGTCTCTGGTCTCCAGCTGCCCTTAAGTTGGTTACCATGACAGAATCAAAGGTGCCCCATACTTGGAAACAGTAAAATAAAAGCTATACTACAACATCCTACCTGGGTGTACAGAGTAGTTAAGAAAATCTCTTTTTGACTGCAAAGGTGCAATTTTTAAGCCTTGTTCCAGACTATGCTGAAAGTAGCCCCCATTCAACCCAGCTGTAAACATGACACCTGCTCCTTCAGGCTAAATCAAAGGCAGTCACTTAATCTGGCTGAGAGTCAAAGGCCACATCACTTCATCGGGTATCACTGGCTACACAAACTGATGCATCCTATTCATGGTGCCCTAATGAGCTGCTAGATTAAGTGGACCAATAACCTTTTTAAAACCATCCAAACACATCTTCAGAACTCAAAGATTTGCTAACCCTGCTGTACAAAAATACTGTACCCCTACATAACGCAAACCAGAAGGTTTAAAAAATATCACCTCATCAGCCAAATATGAATTCTGGAATGAGTCCTTTTTTAAAAAACGCATGTCTCACAGCACATCATTTGCTGAAGTTTCTGCTGGACACAAAGATAGAAGCTGGAACAATAGGTTTTGGGGGGTTTTTTTGCAACCCTACATAATTCTAATAACTAAAGTACTAACATTTAAAAACAGAATTTATACAAATCCCTACACTTTCCTAGTTTTATTGATAAATGGACAAAAAAGAAAGATGTGGTCATTATATCCCATGGAACAAATTTCTGTGTTATGCCATTGTGCTTATTTGCAAACCTTATTCCCTGTTTTGCAAACTCACCTCATCCTCTGACCCAGATTTATTTGACTTATCACCTTCTTCCTGACTTCCTTCTGCAACTTCATTCTCTTCTTCCTCATCTTTATCTTCACCTTCACCCTCACCTTCTAGCGAAAAAAAGTAAAAAGTTGACAAACTGGTCTAGATTAAAATTATAGTTAAAAGAGAAAGCAAAATATACTGGTAAAGCAAAATAAAAACAAAAAAATCCAATTTCAATTTTAAGCATTTACAACTCTTCAAGCAGAAATAAATCCATAGTAGTAAAAATAGATTTCTTAACTGGTATAAGAACAATTGTCAAGTTCTAATACTTTTGACAACTTCAAAACTAGTCTCTCCTCACACCAGCAAGACATGTTTTCAGACAGCCAAGCAACATTATGTACAACAATTAACCACTGACTCAAAAAATGGAAGGACTATCCTTAAAAAGTCCTTGTTTTTTAAGGAATCTTAATAACAATTTGATCCAATGCAAAAGACATTAGATGGTTCAAGGAACAGATATGGCATTAACAAAAGCCTCCCCAAAAAGTGTGAAATTGAGCAAGTGAGAGAGAGTAAGAGAGTTCCAGGAAATAGTTTGCATCAAAAAGCAATGAGGAAAAATAACTATTGGGAAAAAAAGATACAGACAACTGAGACGGAATTATACATCATGGCTATCTTCTATTAGATCAGGAAAAGGACAGTGATGACAACTGACTAGAGATCAACCCCAAACAGTATGTAACACTATCTCTGGTGGATCATACTTACATCTACATCCACCCCTACAGGGCTCTGGAGAGGTTGGTGGATTTTTTTCTCCTTTTGCTTTAACAACCTGCCATATCAATGAAGCTAACTAAACCTAATATAACCCAAGTAAATAGAAGCTAAAATTCACTGAGTCTGAAGCCTGTTTAGAGGTTTATGTCAAATGAACTGGTTATCCTATTCCAGTTCCTAATGACAAACACATGAGAAAAAAAAATGCTATTTAGCACTTATTGGCAGTCTCATAGATGGGGAGAAATGGGGCACAAATGCTTAGCCATCTTACCCACTTCCATAATGGTCTAAAGTAGAAAATGTGGGCACATAGCTTACACCCAGTTCAGCTCCACTAGAGTACAATATGTACTGTAAACAGGACCCAGACATTTTTATTCAGAGAAGTTGAACACAGTGCTAGAGATGCCCTAATCCTGTCTGCACTATGGTTGTCAACATTGCAACCAAAACTAGAGACATCCATCCCATTATACATCATCACAGCTTCTACATTTCCTGGTACAGGTGTAGACTTAAAAATATTTGCTCCAAAACTGGATAAATGATGGCAAGATAGTGCGTCAGAAGTTCACAACACTGCTGCTCACATTTCGTCAAGAGGATGGTCAATTTTTACGTGCTGTGAATTTAGCGCCTTTTAGAAGCACTAGCTTAACTTAAAAGGTAAAACTACACACTAAAAGCAGCTAATACTTGATTTCCATATTCAAACATCATCTAATAACCTGTGATTGTGCTTCAAACTACACGGACCTCACCCTTCCTGGGGAGTCTCTTCCTTTTTCTAAGATCTCTCTTTAGGGCAGTGGTTTTCAACCTTTTTAGATGCAAGGCACCCCTGTTAAGCTTTCCAGTATTTAGTAGCACATGCCATTTAATAAACTAATACGAAAATATTATGCATATTATAAATGTGATAATTCTATTAATACGTTAGTAATGTTACAGCTCTGCGGCTGTAAGGACAGTGCCTGGGGATGCCTTTGTGGCAGAGATAAGGTGCAAGCAAAGCATGTGGAGAGTGATGAGAGGACAAGAGGGGAAGTGGGAGGGCCAGGAGTGGAAAAGGAGGCAGGTCAAGGGTGCTGCAGCATGGTCCCTGCCACTGCCATGGCCAGGTAGAACCACTCTCCTACAGAGCCAGATCAGGATGCAGCTGTGACAAAAGCATGTATGCTTGTTGCAGCCTTTCCCCATCTGACCCTGTATGCCATCTGCCAGAAAGGAGACATGGAGGCAGGAGAAACTTGTGCCTACCTGCAGCTCTGCTGCAGCCCTTCCCAGTGTGGCTCCAGTGTGCCTCCTGAAAACCAAGGCACTGTTTCACCCTGCAAATGGTGGCAGCCTGGAGGTACATGCTGCTGCCACCAGACAGAACTGCTTCACATGCTACTGTTTTCTAAGGCACGTCAGAGCCAAACTAAGAAGTGGCTACAGCAGAAAGGAGCGCATTACATTATGTAGGCAGGCACATCTTTCTGCTGCAGCTGCTTCTCAGTTGGATTCCAACATGTTTCCTGAAAACAGAGGCACACAAGTCAGTTTCACTTTGCAACAAGAACTGCTCCAGCATCACAGCACTCCTGGCAGCTCCTTGCAGCACCCTGGTGGAAAACCACTGCTCTAGAGGACCCATCCAGGGGGAAAGGGCAAATGAAGGGAAGCTGTGGGAAAGTCAATAACAGAACAAGCCATCCTCATCCAGAAACTCCACAGAAACTTTAATATTTAAAAAGAACATATTGCTTAGAGCAGGGGCATCAAACTCATCCTACCCCAAAGATCAGACAAATAGCCCAGGACTAGCCCGTGGGCTGGACTGGGCCCATGGACCAGCCCCACATGCTAGAGCCAGTACATGTCTTGGCACAGGTGCCTCATGCCATGTGTGTCCCAAAGCAGCCATTTCAGAACCATGTTGCACGCAGTGTCCACTTCAGCACAGGTCTGCTCCATAGTGGATCTAGCACGTATCCTGGAGAAGCTAGTGAGGGCACTGCATGCATCATGGTGCCCCCACTGACTGCTCTGTGGCTGTGCTGCCCATGCCAGCCATTCTAGCACTGTACCAGCCACTCAGATGTGTGCAGGATCTGGCATAGAGTGGATGTGTGGTCCTGGAGTGGCTGGAGCAGCCACCATGTGTGGTAGTCCTGGAGCCTTGCATGTACCTGCCTGTAGTGCAACTCTGAGACCTATGGGCAGCACCACGAGCCAGATGATAGGGCTCCATGGACTGTATCTTTGACACCCTGCCTCAGAGATTATCCTGTCAGCAGCCCCCTCTCCTTTAAACTGAGATCTACTATAAATGCTTCTGTTGTTTGCAATTATATACGGTATGAACAGACAGGAATTTTCTCAAGTAGGCAGATTCCCAAGCAATTTAGAACTTCATAGGTCCAAACAACACTTTAAATTGTCCAGAAACAGACAGATAATGGCACCGGGGGGAATCACAACCTAGATCAAGATCTGAAGTACAGGACTACTGCTAAATATTTGTACCATTGCTGCAGATTCTGTGGGGCTCAAGAATCCAATAGGAAACTTTCATGTACAACTATAGAAAGCTGTTGTCCATCACCCTGAATTCCTAATATGAACAAGAAGGAGAAGGAGCATGAGAAGAAAGAGAAGTCCATTCAAGTCCTGGCTCATGACACTCCCCTTTCCAATACCTGAGGGAGCATCCTTCCGTCCCATCTTCTTTTTCTCTTTTATAAGCTCATGCTTCTTCTCCTCCACTTGTCTTCTCTCTGTAAGAACAAGAGAATCAGCAAAAAGCAGGTATGTGCTCTGTGCTTTCAGGAATGAAGAGGCAAAAGGAGGTGAAAAGATGACATTTTCCTTATGTATGAAAGGCAGCTGACAGCTCTTTGCCTCCTGCTTCCTGGCAAGTGAAAATATATCCATTTCATTAAAAGAAGAAGAAGATGATGATGATATGGAAAAGAAGAGATGTCTGACCAAGAAAAAATATTGCTTTCTTCTTCTTATAAATATAGTAATTATCTTAAGACCTTTGAATATACTTAAAATTAGCTAAAAATAAACAAAACCACTTGATCATGTGTTCAATTACTACAAAATGTAAGACTTATCGTTGGGTCTAATGAGTCTTTTTCCCTAGTGTGATAGTAACAAATAAAAATGGCCATTCTAAGCTACAAAAGGCTTACATGAATTACAAAAGAAGCTGCGATTCAAGTAGTTTTCCTTCCATTTTGCTCCACATGTAAAGATTTTCATTATAAAACAGAGTTTGGTATTACTAGCCACCTTCCAAAGAAACAGTCTCTTTTTCCAAATATTTCACTACTAGTGAATGCCATCACAATAAACCTAGAAAAATTAAATGGCATTCTCTCCCTAAAAACCCAAGTAGTACAGCTTATTTCAATTGATAAGGATAAATGCAGATTTGAGCATTAGGGGCATTTGTACACATTTGCGCCACAGCACCAGGCACTTTTAAAAGCACCTGGTGCTGCGGCGCATGCATGTGTATAAATGGCTAAATGTACGTCAGCGCTGAGAAAATGGCAGCAGCATGCGTTTGAACTAAAACACATCAAAGGTGTTTTAGCTCAAAAGAACGCCACCACCATTTCTTCAGTGCTGACAAATTTTGCTGTTTATACAAATGTATGCAATGCAGCACCAGGAGCATCAGATCTCCAGCATTTTGGAACAGGCAAATGTATGTGTATAAACGCCCTAGGAACATTCTCCACAAAAGTAATCTCCCTCCTGCTAAAAGGAAAACATTGCATTTAAAAAGTGAAAACAATCCTAACAGTTCAATAGATTGTATTTATATTTACATACTGAAATTGTAATCTAAGGCCTATATTTATTGAGCTTTACCTTTAAGTGAAATTTTAGTTAATTACAGACTTTGGGCTCAAATTGAGCTCCTGGAAGATTACTTGGGACACCAACTATTTCTATAACCTGCAGGTTCAGTTTCCCATTCTCATAAGGTTATGGCAAGCATTCAACTCACCCTTCTTGCTCTAGTTTTAGGCAAAGCTGGGTGGATTGAATATGAACAATAAAAATGTACTCTGTAATCTTATTTTTGCTTAAATTCCTGATCGTATTTTGACAGGGCACGCTAGTGGGCAGAATTACAATTCTATCACCTTCCTGTGGTAGGAGGGCAAGAGAGAAAAATTATAAGCAAGAGAAAGGAAGGAAATGAACAGAAATTTGAAGAGAAGAACAAGTGGGGGGGAACACTATAGTGAAAGATTAGCATGCATTAAAAGCCAGTGAGGGAAAAGCCAGAAGACGAAAGACAGGGGGAAAAAAAGGAACAATAAGATACACACATTTCTTAGTAATTTAAAACCTGGCAAATACCCAAAAAGGCTAAAGTGCCAGTGTCCAAAGGGATAACTGTGGTGGTAGGCTTCCTGCAGAACTTGTACCAGGAGGACTCCAATACACATGAGTGTAGCATCACTTAAACCAGATGAACAGAGATCCTGAAATTGAGAAAATCCCAGACTACCTGTCAAACTGCAGTGAGATAGGCCTTGGAAGTTACTCAAACTCCAATAAGAAATGTTAAAAGGAAATGCAGAGTGGACAAGTCAGGGTGGTTTTTAATTTTAATGTGAGGACCAGGAATAAACTAGACCAAAATAAGAGAAAGCTCATAATGACTCACATGCCAAAGAGGCTAGATGCACAATCTGATGCTTATATCAACAGTAGAGATGCAAAAAGGCAGTTAGTGCCTGGATCCAGTTATCTGAAACGTGGCTCAGAGTTAGAAAATAAAGTGCTGAAACACACTGTATCAAAGCACTGCTTACTGGAAGGAACAGCACTAGAACATCTAAAGCCAAGCAATTACCAGCCCAGGATTCAAAGACTGAAGGCACCAAATTCAGAGGTGGACAACAGAAAGGCCACTTGACACCAGGATCAAGAGATACAGATGCTGAAGCAGATGCATTGACAATCACCTGCCTCTCAACTGTTCCTTCCTCAGCAAGAATAAAGAAGAATGACTATGTTCAAGCTTCAGAAGACTCAATTTTCCATAAGAAGTTGATGCAGCAGTCAACACAGTACTCTATGCATGGAAATTCCCTTCTCACCTACAACTTCAGTGCTACTAAGAGGTCAAGAGAGTTCAGGATGGCTTAAAAGTACCTTCCATATTGGATCAAAAGAATGTTCTAAGTCAAGGAAAGCCAAAGCATCAAGGCCTGGTGAACTACTATTATCTGTTTTGACAGAATGAGACCAGGATCTCTGTAGGCCAGGGGTTGGCAATATTTATGGACAGTGGACCAACACTTGCAACCTAGCCACCACTGTGGGCTGCTGATCCTCTTCTGCTGTCCCTACACTCTAGCGCTCTCATGCCCCATCCCACATTCTCCACTTACCATGTCACGAATTTCCATGACCAGTGGCCCTGCTG